>NC_047112.1:95930288-96117788 GCF_902500255.1 Thalassophryne amazonica | reverse complement strand
TTAGTTCAGAAATCTTGATGCACACTCAGTGGAGTCTTTAGGCACATGGCCCTTTAAAGGAACTTCATGCAAATTGTTTGACTTGTAGAACCAGAAATTCAAGTAATCCAACATCACACAGGGTGTATCCTGAAAAAGATCTGCCACCTGCTCATGAGCTGTTAAAGCAGCTGTCACCCGGCCACTTCTTCCACTTTTTGTTTTACTTCATTTACGAGTAAACTGACATATCTTGTCTTTACAATCCATTTTAAACCAAGCAAGAATCTACAGTGCAGGCCGCGACATGAACTTGAACTCCTGGTTTGTTGGATATACCTTTGTGTTTGCCATTATGATGGTAAGAGATTTTATTATACATTTTCTTTATGTACTGTAATAACCTCAACAGCAGCACAGCAGTAAATGTGAAATATAGCCTGTTGTGTAGAGTTTTTTTTTTTTTGCTTTGAAGCATCTGTTGAAATTTGTAGTCCTGTGTTGAGCAAAAAAAAAAAAAAAAAACCCGAAAAAAGATACGAAATTGCATGCTTGTCAGGTGTAAGTAAATTTTTTTAAACTCACTTTATTGCTGTTATCATCTTTATTTTTATATCATACTGGGACAGTGTTTGCAGCAATCAATTTTAGTGTCACCTGAGAGGAGAGAGAATCTGCCTGACGATTTCCTCGTGTTCGACTCGGCCCCTGACAAAGTGGTAGATGACTCTGAGGTGCGTGTACGGTATCGGTGCTCCAGGCCGTGCCATCTTGCAGTGGAGGTGGCGGTGTTCTCTGGAAGGCGTGGAGAGGTCGTGGTCTTCAGCAGGAAATGGACTTGCAGAACACCTCTGGTCTACAGGAGCCACCAGGTGCTGCTCAGATTCCCTCCGTCCATTGTGTATCAGCACAACTTTTTCAACAGAGATGTGCTCGAGGCCCACAATGTAACACTTCTCACTTGGATGGACCATCTTAATGATGGCAGTAGATACAGCACGTACGCCGATTCCTTACTGAGGAACTACAAAGTGCTACAGATGACTCCGCAGTTAGAGCGTCCCACTATTGCACCCACTGGGTGCCCCTCGTGGTCTGCTCAGCTTATGTGTTAACTAACCAAAAACAGAATCCATCAGTGTCCACACGAGTCAGGTCAGATGTGAATCCCTTTGTCATTTTTATTCAATTTGTTAAAACAAGAAGCTCGATCAGTAACACAGATGTTTGCTCAAAGTGTAATCATTTGCCCTTTTATTTGTACACAGTGGAAATTGATATGCTAAAGTTCCCGCTGGCGAGTTCGGGTGAGAACTACGGAGTGGTCCGCAGGTTCCAGCCTTTCATCAACAGAGACCTGGAGCGAGCCCGTCTTCACGCTGTGACACAGCCCAGGTTGGACTTGACTCACTGGCTTGTCTCATTTATCTCATTTCAACGACACAGCATGAGAAATAAAATCTCCAGCAGGTTCTCCAAATGTTGTAAGAAATGCTCTCGGATTGCAGATTATTAGATCTGAATCATCATAAACATAGTGCCAACTTTGCATATTAGCAAGACAATAACTCTTTCAGCAACATGTTTCAACAAATGTTCATACTCCACGTGTTCTTACAAATACATAAAAATCTTCTTATTTCGACATGTTTGTCCATGCCTGAAACCTATTGCTGTCTACAATCTAATATTTTTCTATAATCTAATGATAATGAAAAAAATCTAATACCATTTTTCAGTATTAGTCAAATACATACTGTGTTAAATGTTACTTTTTGTGCATTTATACAAATGCAAATCTGAAAAAGTTGGGACACACTGACAAAAAGAAACAAAACAACACCCCCCCCTCCCCCACCACCACCCCCACAAAGATTCTTATATTTAATTTTACCTCTATTTCAATGCAGGCAGTATGAACCCAAGATATCAGAATCAGAAAAGCCTTGATTCGTCAAGTATCTTCAAAAGAGTACAAGGAATTTAACTCCTGTTTGAACTGTACTCTCTCTGTACAAACATGTACAGTAAAACTTGCATATAATGGATTCACGTGGACAAGCAAATTTTGTCCATTATAATCAAAATCGGTTATAGTATGTAGAAAACAGACAAAATCCATTTTTTCTAAGTCAGGTGTGGAGTGGTACCTTAAAATCCTAAAGCCTGATTTACACTTCTCCAGCTCCGTAACTCTGTAGCCATGCAATGATGGTGACGTGTGCGTGACCCTTTTAAAATTCTACATCACGTCTTTATGCAAGTTGTCACAGGAATAGTGGCTTTTTCTGGATTAATTTGTCCCTCAATGTGCTCCACGTCTTTATACTCCTGGTATATATTCCTGGATTTCTCAAGTGCCTTCAACACTATCCAGCCTCTTGTGCTTCAGGACAAACTGAACAGGATACAAGTGGACACCTGCCTGCTCATTTGTATCTCCAGCTACCTCACCGACAAGCCGCAGAATGTCAGGCTGAAGGACACCCTATTGGACACTGTAATCAGCAGCACTGGAGTTGACTTTTGCTACAACTCTGAGCTGTGTCACATCCAGAAGTTTGGAGATGACACAACCATTGTTGGATGCATCAGGGATGACGGAGAGGAGGAGTACAGAACCTACTGAAGGACTTTGCTGCCTGGTGCGACACAAACCATCTACTGCGCAACACCTCGAAGACAAAGGAGCTGGTCATTGACTTTGGGAAGTCCAGACCAAGACTGTGCCCAGTTCTGATTGAGGGAGCTGAGGTGGAGGCTGTGGATTCCTACAACCCCTGGCAAAAATTATGGAATCACCGGCCTTGGAGGATGTTCATTCAGTTGTTTCATTTTGTAGAAAAAAAGCAGATCACAGACATGACACAAAACTAAAGTCATTTCAAATGGCAACTTTCTGGCTTTAAGAAACACTATAAGAAATCAGGAAAAATTGTGGCAGTTAGTAATGGTTACCTTTTTTAGACCAAACAGAGGGAAAAAAAAATTATGGAATCACTCAATTCTGAGAAAAAAATTACGGAATCATGAAAAACAAAAGAACGCTCCAACACATCACTAGTATTTTGTTGCACCACCTCTGGCTTTTATAACAGCTTGCAGTCTATGAGGCATGGACTTAATGAGTGAAAAAACAGTACTCTTCATCAGTCTGGCTCCAACTTTCTCTGATTGATGTTGCCAGATCAGCTTTGCAGGTTGGAGCCTTGTCATGGACCATTTTCTTCAGCTTCCACCAAAGATTTTCAATTGGATTAAGATCTGGACTATTTACAGGCCATGACATTGACCCTATGTGTCTTTTTGCAAGGAATGTTTCACAGTTTTTGCTCTATGGCAAGATGCATTATCATCTTGAAAAATGATTTCATCATCCCCAAACATCCTTTCAACTGATGGGATAAGAAAACTGTCCAAAATATCAATGTAAACTTGTGCATTTATTGATGATGTAATGACAACCATCTCCCCAGTGCCTTTACCTGACATGCAGCCCCATATCACCAATGACTGTGGAAATTTACATGTTCTCTTCAGGCAGTCATCTTTATAAATCTCATTGGAACGGCACCAAACAAAAGTTCCAGCATCATCACCTTGCCCAATGCAGATTCGATTCATCACTGAATATGACTTTCATCCAGTCATCCACAGTCCATGATTGCTTTTCCTTAGCCCATTGTAACCTTGTTTTTTTTCTGTTTAGGTGTTAATGATGGCTTTCGTTTAGCTTTTCTGTATGTAAATCCCATTTCCTTTAGGCGGTTTCTTACAGTTCGGTCACAGACGTTGACTCCGGTTTCCTCCCATTCGTTCCTCATTTGTTTTGTTGTGCATTTTCGATTTTTGAGACATATTGCTTTAAGTTTTCTGTCTTGACGCTTTGATGTCTTCCTTGGTCTACCAGTATGTTTGCCTTTAACAACCTTCCCATGTTGTTTGTATTTTGTCTAGAGTTTAGACACAGCTGACTGTGAACAACAAACATCTTTTGCAACATTGCGTGACTAACTAACCCTAACCCTAACCCTAACTAACCCTAACCCTAACCCTCTCCTTTGTTTCAATTGACATCTCTCATGTTGGAGCCATGATTCATGTCAGTCCACTTGGTGCAACAGCTCTCCAAGGTGTGATCACTCCTTTTTAGATGCAGATTAACGAGCAGATCTGATATGATGCAGGTGTTAGTTTTGGGGATGAAAATTTACAGGGCGATTCTATAATTTATTCCTCAGAATTGAGTGAGTCCATATTTTTTCCCTCTGCTTGATCTAAAAAAGTAACCGTTACTGACTGCCACAATTATTTTTCCTGATTTCTTATAGTGTTTCTTAAAGCCAGAAAGTTGCCATTTGAAATGACTTTAGTTTTGCGTCATGTCTGTGATCTGCTTTTTTTCTACAAAATTAAACAACTGAATGAACATCCTCTGAGGCCGGTGATTCCATAATTATTGCCAGGGGTTGTACAAGTACCTTGGGCTGTGGCTGGACAGCAAACTGGACTGGACAACCCACATCAACCATCTGTACAGGAAGGGACAGAGCAGGATGTACTTTCTGATGAGGCTGCGGTCATTTAACATCTGCAGGAAACTCCTGTGGATGTTCTACCAGTCCATAGTAGCCAGCATCCGTTACATCGTGGTGTGCTGGGGGTGCAGGACATCCAAGAAGGACACATTCAGGTTGGACAAACTGATCAGGTGGGCTGGCTCCATGGTTGGCATGTAGGTGGACTCTCTGGTGACATGGCAAAGAAGAAAACACTGGACAAATTGCTAGACATTATGGACGATGCCAGTCACCCTTTGCACACCGTCATCAGCAAGCAGAGGAGCTTCTTCTATGCCACAGACTGCTCCTTCCCAAGTGCAGGACCAACAGACTGAAAAACTCCTTCATCCCTCAGGCCATATGACGGGAGAGGAAGAAGAGTGTAAAAGTGACAAATCACTGCTCTAGTGGTCTCACTCATTTAGCAGGTACACGTCAGGCTCTGGGGAGGGTTTGCAGCCGGGCATACATTCACAAATGCTACTTTAAACTTTGCTGTCTGTCTGTAGCATGGCCCAAGCAGAGGGTCACCCCTTTGAGTCTGGTCTGCTTGAGGTTTCTTCCTCAGAGGGAGTTTTTCCTTAACACTGTTGCTCTGGGGGATAGTAAGGTTAGACCTTACTTGTGTGAAGCGCCTTGAGGCAACTCTGTTGTGATTTGGCGCTATATAAATGAAAATAAATTGAAATTGAACTGAAATTGCTGTGCAAAAAAGAAGCCTCATGTTACTCTTTCCCCCAGAGGGGGCTTGGAGGCATCTGGGTTCCACCACACCACAGAAATCTGTGTTGTTGTCCAAATACTTTTGGACCTGACCATGGATACCTCACAAGTATTTAAGTTAGGACATACTGTTACTGTTGTATTTACTTTAAAGCTGCAGTGTGTAGGGAAGATTGCATATTGCATTATGATGCTTTTGCTGGTCATGAATTTGCTTTCCTTTATGCTTTTGCTTCTTTGGAAACTGGGATTCATGCTCCCTTGCCCTCTCTTGGATCAAAGGGGACTGAAAAACTCCTTTGTCCCCCAGGCCATCAGGAGAGGAACAGTAGTAGCCAGTAAACCAGTAGTGAGCAGTAGTTCTGGTATTTATATTTGTGTATTTAAATTTGCAGATTTTAACTGGCACTTCTGATAGTCTGTGTGCTTCTTACCCTGTGTGCTGCAAGACAGTGCTGCTGGATCCTCAATTTCACCAAGGGAGTCTTCCCAAGGGATTAATAAAGTTATGTTTAATCTAATCTTGTGATAAGCAATATGCATAACTGGGTCCGATTACTTGTATTACTTGTATGATCATATTTCTGGATTGTAAATTGCATCTGTCCAAAAATGCAATGTGAAAAGAAGAAGAAGAAGAAAAAAAACAAAACAAAACACATACTGTACATTCAGAAAGTATTCACAGCACTTCACTTTTTCCACATATTGTTATGTTACAGCCTTATTCCAAAATGGATGAAATTATTATTTTTTTCCCTATACAGAATACTCCATAATGACAATGTGAAAAGGTTTTTGTTACGGTTAAACCAGAACACAAGGTTAGGACCCAAAATGTAGGGAGTTAGGATGGAAAAGTCAAATAATTTCATTATGTGAACAAACTGAGACGATAAATGTACGAGTCAGTGGAGAGAGACACTGGAGCAAGGAGATGCTGACTTGACCAGAATGATGATGGGAATGAATTCTCAAACCAGATGGTGGATAGCAACAGAACCAGGTGCAGGCAGCCGCAACGGAACTGACTGGAGGCAGGAACGCTGGAAACACATGGAACGCACAGAGTCAAAACAGAGCATCAACAGCCAATACTGAGGCCAGGTACAGGCAGAACTGAGCTTCTGGCAATGGTAGAGAAGCAGGACCGGGATTTAAGTACAGGTGGTGGATGATTACTGGCAGGTGTGATGAACCAGCTACGTGACAGGAAGGGAGGGGGAGCAGAGCAGACACCAAGGCAGAATTCTGCAAACTTATTAAAATAAAACAACTGAGAAATCACATGTATGTAAGTATTCACAGCTTTCGCTATGAAGCTCAAAATTGAGCTCAGGTGTATCCTATTTTTACTGATCATCCTTGAGATGTTTCTACAGCTTAATCGGAGTCCACCTGGGGTAAATTCAGTGGATTGGACATGATTTGGGCTCATCTGTGTACATATACGCTCCCACAGTTGACAGTGTAGTATGTCAGAGCACAAATCAAACATGAAGTCAAAGGAACTGTCTGTAGACCTCAGAGAAAGGATTGTCTCAATGACAAAATCTGGGGAAGGGTACAGAAATATTTCTACAGCTTTGAAGGTTGCAGTGATCAAAGTGGCCTTCATCATCCATAATAGGAAGAAGTTCAGATCCACCAGGACTCTTCCTAGAGCTGGCCCCCACCTAAAACTGAGTGATTTGGGAGAAGGGCCTTATTCATGGAGGTGACCAAGTAATTGATGATCACTCTGTCAGAGCTCCAGAATTCCTCTGTGGAGAGAGGAGAAACTTCCAGAAGGACAATCATTTCTGCAGCAATCCACCAATCAGACCTGTATGGTAGAGTGGCCAGACAGAAGCCACTCCTTAGTAAAAGGCACATGGCAGCACCCCTGGAGTTTGCTAAAAGGCACCCGAAGGACTCTCAGATCATGAGAAACAAAATTCTCTCGTCTGATGAGACAAAGATTGAACTCTTTGGTGTGAATACCAGGCGTCATGTTTGGAGGAAGCCAGGCACCATCCCTACAGTGAAGCATGGTGGTGGCAGCATCATGCTGTGGGGATGTTTTTCAGTGGCAACAACTAGATGACCAGTCAGGTAGAGGGAAGATGAATGCAGCAATGTACAGATTCATCCTGGATGAAAACCTGCTCCAGAGCAGTCTTGACCTCAGACTGGGGCAATGGTTCATCTTTCAGCAGGGCAATGACCCTAAGCACACAGCCAAGGCATCAAAGGAGTGGCTTCAGGACAACTCTGTGAATATCCTTGAGTGGTCCAGCCACAGCCCAGACCTGAATCCAATTGAACATCTCTGGAGAGATCTGAAAATGGCTGTGCACAGACACTCCCCATCCAACCTGATGGAGCTTGAGAGGTGCTACAAAGAGGAATGGGCAAAACTGCCCAGAGATAGGTGCGCCAAGGTAGTAGCATCATATTCAAGGAGACTTGAGGTTGTAATTGCTGCCAAAGGTGCATCAACAAAGTATTGAGCAAAGGGTTCATGTTGTCATTATGGGGTGTTGTGAGCAGAATTTTGAAGAAAACAAACAAACAAACAATTTACTTCATTTTGGAATAAGACTGTAACATAACAAAATGTTGATAAAGTGAAGGACTGTGAATACTTTCTGGCTGCACTGTACATAAATAATATGTAGAGTTCTCTAACATTTAATTTCATTGCATATTTACATCTAATATGGTGGTCTGTTTAGTTGGAGCTTGAGAGGTGCTGCAAAGAGGAATGGGCAAAACTGCACAAAGATAGGTGCGCCAAGGTTGTGGTATCATATTCAAGGAGGATTGAGGCTGTAATTGCTGCCAAGGGTCCATCAACAAAGTATTGAGCAAAGGGTTCATGTTGTCATTATGGGGTGTTGTGAGTAGAATTTTGAAAAACAAAACAAAACAAAAAACAAACAATTTACTCCATTTTGGAATAAGACTGTAACATAACAAAATGTTGAAAAAGTGAAGCACTGTGAATACTTTTTGGCTGCACTGTACATAGATAATATGCAGAGTTCTCTAACATTTAATTTCATTGCACATTTACGTCTTATATGGTGGTCTGTTTAGTTGGAGCTTGAGAGGTGCTACAAAGAGGAATGGGCAAAACTGCCCAAAGACAGGTGCGCCAAGGTGGTGGCATCATATTGAAGACGACTTGAGGCTGTAATTGCTGCCAAAGGTTCATCAACAAAGTATTGAGCAAAGGTTGTCAATAATTATGTACGTGTGATTTCTTAGTTTTTTATTTTTAATAAATTTGAGAACACCCCCCCCCCCCCCCCAACATTTTTCATGTTGTCATTATGGGGTGTTTTTGAGGGAATTTTGAGGGGAAAAAAATTAATTGACTCCAATTCGGAATAAGGCTGTAACATAAAATCTTGATAAAGTGAAGTGCTGTGAATACTGGAAATTATGAAACTTCAAAATCACTTACTGAAAATGATGCACATCATACAAAAACAAATGGACACAACCACAAATATTCTGTTTATTCATAATTATCTCATACATTATAAATTCAAACACAGTATCTCAAAACATACCTTTCACTTATCTGAAAATGATCATTTTTAAATTCAAAATGATGGTGATATTGCTAGGATTTGAAAGCTGCTCTTTTTTCCCCAAGTGGTGCAAATGGTTTACTTCTGCTTCAGTCCTCTATCTTGTGGAAATGTTCTTCTACATGCAAATGCTGCAATTAGAGTCCTAAAAAATGACAAAGACAGACGATTGATTTTCGCTTGACCTTTTATGGCTACTCATTCAGAACTGTTTCTACTGGATGAATTAAAAGTGTTGGATCATTGAATAATAGGTGTGTGAAAATATACCCAAGACATGAGAGGAGACAATACAAGACGTTGTGTTCTCGAGAACGAGACGAGCTTTACTATTTTTGAGAAAACTTCAACAATTAAATATGTGACTGGAAAAGTACTTTACTACTGGAAGTCAAATGCAAAACAGTTCAGGTGCATTTTGAAATGTTTTAACTAATCATCTTGTAATGAATGTCATTCCTTCTTTCTGAGTGGGAATTATCATATGCAGTAAAAGACAGCACAATTTGCAAGCACTGTAAAAGGTTTTACCACAAACTCAACTGACTGCCTTCTCGGGATTTCATGATTACAGAGTTTTACGAGCTGACAAGTTTTTCATAATGGTAGTCAAATAGTCGTTATTCATTTATCTATTTATTTTGCTAACACTTCATGTAGAAGCCCCAACCTCCAGCAGTCTGTAAAATCTTATAGTTCCTTGAATGGCTGTATCTTGGGGCTGACTCCAGCAGTCAGGAAGCAGCACACGCCTTCCCTCCCTCTTTCCCAACTCGGTCCTCAAACTGTCTGGTTTGTGTTGAAAGTGCATGACACAGTGCGTTCTGTCCGGCTGTGCTCTATTTTGGAGTCGCAGTGAGTGATGACACACACAACACAGTGGCTTCCCTCAGAAAAATCTATAGAGATTTTCAAAATCAAGCTCTCAGAACAGCCCAATGAACTTTTCATGAGAAATACGAGGTCTGTTAGAAAACTATCCGACCTTTTTATTTTTTGCAAAAACTATATGGGTTTGAATCATGTGCGCTTGCATCAGCCAAGCTTGAACCTTTGTGCGCATGCATGGGTTTTTTCACGCCTGTCGGTTGCATCATTCGCCTGTGAGCACGCTTTGAGTGAGCAGTGGTCCACCCCCCTCGTCGGATTTTCATTGCGAGGAAAATGTCTGAACGATTTGGAGCTTTGCTGCATCAAATTTTTCCAGAAACTGTGAGAGACAGCCACGTGGAAACCATTTGGAAGATTCAGACGGCTTTCAGGGACGATTCTATGGGGATCACACAGATTAAGGAGTGTTACAACCAGTTTAAAGACAGCGCAAAATGGCTGAGGGCGCGCCGCGCTCCGAGCGGTGATCGACAGGCTATGACCAGATCATTTCCAAAGTGAATGCTGTGTTGATCCGGGACATCGTCTGACTACCAGAGAAATGGCAGAAGAGGTGCACATAGCACTTTTTCGGCACATTCCACTGTTACAGGAGTTTTTGTCATGGAAAGAGGAGCGGAGGAATTCGCCACGGAGCCGCTAATGGCGCGGAACAAAAGCACCTCCGTGTTAGTCTCACAGGACATGTTGTAACATGCCCAGCTCTTGCACCATTCGGAAAATTCAGATGGCTTTCAGTGGCTTTTCAGTCATGTGACTATCCGAGAAATTGTGGACGAGCTGGACATGCCACAACATGTCCTGTGAGGCTTCATCACAGCGTTGCTTTTTGTTCTGCGCCATGCGGCTCCGTCCCAACGCACGAATTCCTCCGCACGTCTTTTCATGACAAAAACTCCTGTAACAGTGGAATGTGCCGAAAAAGTGCTATGTGCACCTCGTCTGCCATTTCTCTGGTAGTCAGACGACGTCCCAGATCAACACAGCGTTCACTTTGGAAATGATCTGGTCGTTTCAGCCTGTCGATCGCCACTCAGAGCTCGGCGTGCCCTCAGCCATTGTGCGTCGTCTTTAAACCGGTTGTAACACTCCTTAATTTGTGTGATCCCCATAGAATTGTCCCTGAAAGCCGTCTGAATCTTCCGAATGGTTTCCATCTGGCTGTCTCTCACAGTTTCTGGAAACATTTGATGCAGCAAAGCTCCAGATCGTTCAGACATTTTCCTTGCAATGAAAATCCGCCGAGGGGGGTGGACCACTCCTCACTCAAAGCGTGCTCTGCAGGCGAATGACGCAACCGACAGCTGTGAAAAAACTCACGCATGCGCACAAAGGTTCAAGCTTGGCTGGTGCAAGCGCACATGATTCAAATCCATATACTCAACAAAAATATAAACGCAACACTTTTGGTTTTGCTCCCATTTTGTATGAGATGAACTCAAAGATCTAAAACTTTTTCCACATACACAGTATCACCATTTCCCTCAAATATTGTTCACAAACCAGTCTAAATCTGTGATAGTGAGCACTTCTCCTTTGCTGAGATAATCCATCCCACCTCACAGGTGTGCCATACCAAGATGCTGATTAGACACCATGATTAGTGCACAGGTGTGCCTTAGACTGTCCACAATAAAAGGCCACTCTGAAAGGTGCAGTTTTGTTTTATTGGGGGGGGGGGATACCAGTCAGTATCTGGTGTGACCACCATTTGCCTCATGCAGTGCAACACATCTCCTTCGCATAGAGTTGATCAAGTTGTCAATTGTGGCCTGTGGAATGTTGGTCCACTCCTCTTCAATGGCTGTGCGAAGTTGCGACGACGAACTGGAGTCAGGTCGAGACCCCGATGAGGACGACGAGCATGCAGATGAGCTTCCCTGAGACAATTTCTGACAGTTTGTGCAGAAATTCTTTGGTTATGCAAACCGATTGTTTCAGCAGCTGTCCGAGTGGCTGGTCTCAGACGATCTTGGAGGTGAACATGCTGGATGTGGAGGTCCTGGGCTGGTGTGGTTACACGTGGTCTGCGGTTGTGAGGCTGGTTGGATGTACTGCCAAATTCTCTGAAACGCCTTTGGAGACGGCTTATGGTAGAGAAATGAACATTCAATACACGAGCAACAGCTCTGGTGGACATTCCTGCTGTCAGCATGCCAACTGCACGCTCCCTCAATTCTTGCGACATCTGTGGCATTGTGCTGTGTGATAAAACTGCACCTTTCAGAGTGGCCTTTTATTGTGGGCGGTCTAAGGCACACCTGTGCACTAATCATGGTGTCTAATCAGCATCTTGGTATGGCACACCTGTGAGGTGGGATGGATTATCTCAGCAAAGGAGAAGTGCTCACTATCACAGATTTAGACTGGTTTGTGAACAATATTTGAGGGAAATGGTGATATTGTGTATGTGGAGAAAGTTTTAGGTCTTTGAGTTCATCTCATACAAAATGGGAGCAAAACCAAAAGTGTTGCGTTTATATTTTTGTTGAGTATAGTTTTTGCAAAAAATAAAAAGGTTGGATAGTTTTCTAACAGACCTCGTATCATCACATCTTAATGTTGCAAGATTTTGCGGCACGAGGTCTTGTCACATCCTCACTCTGTAAGGTTTTATAATTTTAAAATTCTGATATTTTAATAATAAAATGTAATCATGTAACTTTTTGTTTGTAATCTAATTACATGTAATCTGTTACCACCCAATTGGCAACATATACGATACTCCATTTCACAAAATGTTTATTCCTGTGCTTCTAGCCCTGCTTCAGCTTTGTGGAGGCCGAAGGATTTTAAGCCACACAGAGAATTTTGAAATGTTCAGAAAATCTTTTCTGCTATGTGGCGCGATCTAATCTCCAACACGACGTGCAGCTCATCAAGTGGAGTAAACAAGCAGCGAACAGAGCGAGTTGTGACGTCAGCGGATCGCATCAGAGCGCAGCTCGTCTGAAGGATTATAACAACAAGTTAAATCTGTTATAAACCTCCTTTAACAGTTGCAGACAAGAAGGAAAGAACACACAACTGTTTTATCAAGCCATGATAATGTAAACATGACAAATAATTACCTTTTTAGATGGCTCAAAATGCTTTCTGCAGCTTGTTAGGCATGCTCATGCGTGCAAACGGCTCCGGCTGCAGCCTCCTCTGTGATTCGGGAAGTGATTAGAGCCATTTTCATGGCCAATTTGCAGAAAAAAATGATTAATCCGCCACAAAATAATTATTTTATATACGCAGCATCCAGCGCAGAGCACGTGGCAGCCTGTCTATATGTGGGCTTATGACAGACTGGCGTTCTGTCTAGGGTGCCCTCTGCCTCATACCCTATGACTGCTGGAATAGGCTTCAACCCCCCTGTGACTCTTAATTGGTTTAAGTGGATATGGAAATTGTATGAATATCTTGCATTAGTTTTGTGACTTTAGGACTTTGGTAAACCCATTTCTCTTTGGTAAACCCATTTCTCTTTGGTAAACCCATTTGTCACACCAAAAGAATTTGTCTACATAAATAAAGGAATATTTTCATTTAAGAGATGAAGAATTTTGTTAGGATTTGCATGCAAAAAGAACCCAAATATGCAAGGAATCACAACAAGAAGAACTAAGATGCATTCACTGGTGATTTATGTAACAAGTGCAAAACAGTGCAACAATCCAAATGAAGATGACGAGGGGGGAAAATGAGAGTCAACTTCAAAAAGACGCATCAAAACCACACAAGATAAAGACAAAGTTGAACAATGACTTAGAACTAAATATAACAACAGAACTAGAGGGGACCAAAACACTACATACTCAAAAACATGGAATGACCAGAAGTAACCAACATGAAGGAACCAACAAATACACAAGGGCAAACCCAGGCTTAAATACACACTGGGGTGATGACACAAACAGGTGACAAGTGAGGGTAAAATAATCAACAGCTGGGAGAGACACACAGGAAGACCTCAAACATACAAGCACAGTCAAACCACCAAAATAAAACAGGAAGAACAAAATACAGTCAATACAGAAACAAACCCATGATCAAAATAAACCCAGGGATGAGACACAATAACAAAGGAAACTAAATTGCAGAACAGTGACAAAATAACCCAAAACAGACATGGACACAGACAGTCATAAAGACATGAAAGCTCACAGGGACTTAGACACAGACAACACCAGTAACAGTCACCAGGGGGAGTCAGAGGACAAGGACCAAAACAGAACTAAAACCCCAAGCGCAAAACCAAGGACAAGCACAAGGGGGAGGCAGAGGACATGACAGGCAGACAAGGATCAAACACAAAGAACCCCAACATTAGGGCACAGACAGTAATGCCAGGACCACAGACACAACACACCAAAAAGACAGGTCACAAGACGGGATGACAAACAAACCACAGACACTGAAAACATAAACACAGGATGCAAACATAGACACAGGACACACCGCAACACATTTAGAAAAATGTATTTCATATTTACATCCATCTTGATAGTGTATTCAAGACAAATATAGCTCTGAATTTCAGGAAGTTGAGATTGTGATGAACATTTTGGTATGCAACACGTGAGTATGATAACAGGGAAATTACTGAAGGTATGGTAAAATTGAGAAAATACCCTAAACTGGCCTGAAAGTTCCTGCGGTGTTAAGAGGCCTACATTCTATTTCTGATTTAAACACCCCCAAGTCCGACACACTGTCTCTTTAAAACTTTAGATTGAGAACGTCTACCTTGCCGGAGTTTCTTGATGACCACAGTTTTTAGTTTTAGTCCCAGCAGCCAACAGTAGACATTCCACTTTTAGTTTTACTGCTTTGTTATTATAAAATAGTTTTACAGGCTTCCCGAAGCCTCGTTGCCAAGGCGTACAAACTTACAGCCAATGAACAATGATGAGGTCAGTCGTTTTTATTTTTAATCGCATAGCGTGGCTTTTTAAATCCAATGTCATGCTTCAGAGGGCAAAGAAAATGTTTGCAAATCACATTTGGTTGTTTGCTTTTCAGTGTCACCTTATCTGTATGGATCTACCTTCTGAAATGGTGTCAGACCGACATCTGTGGGATCATCCATCATGTTGATAGCACAAAATCATACGACTCCATTCTGATGCTCCTTACACACAAAGGTGGGTCAAAGCTCTTCCCGAAAGCAGTTGGGATTAGACTGAAGCATCAGGAGATTATGAGTAATGATATGAGGTTTATGAGACAGTGCAACAGACTTTGCTATGTATTAATAAAGAGCTTTTGCTGTCTTCTTTTAAAATATATGACTGTCATATCTCTTGTGTAGGGGACATCATAATTCAGGCGCATATGACAAGTGGAGAAGACAAAGCTTTCCAAGCTGATGTAGTGTTGCCCCTGTGGAAATGGATTAGATTAGACTGCTACATACAAAACTCAATGGTACAGAACCTCAGCATGTGCCTCCAGGATGTGGAATAAGAAATAGAGATTAAAATACAGCTCATCCTCATCAAGCTTTCTCATCTGGATTTCTTTTTCTTTCTTTTCTTTTTTTGTTTTAGTGCTCAAGCGTTCAGTGCTTGATTTCTTTTTAGAACAGCTTTAAAATGGTTCTTTTCCAGATGGGAAACTTAAGGCAATTGTAGTGCGTAATGCAATTTGGACTCATTTACAGCAGAGTCGTCTTTTTATTGCATGCATGTGAGAGTTTCAGGAGCTAATACTTTATTCTATCTCCCTTTTAGGCATTACTGGAAACAAGATGGGACGATGAGACTCAAAGTCGCACATATGAGTAAGGTGTTTGTTTTTCTCTTCTTTTTCTTTTTAACGTGGTGAAATCAACAAAGATTACAGTTGGACTTATGGAGCATAACAAAAGTGATGCTGCATTGCCACATGGAAGCTCAACACATTATCATTAAGTGAATGTCTGCACTTTGGTGTCGGTACACAGTAAAAATAATACTGACTTCAGGATTAACTCTGATTCTGGGAGTGCTAAGGTTTGGATGAAGGTGATGGTTTGGTTAGAGTAGAGTTTAATGTTAAATTTAGCTTTAGTCCTTCATGTAATCACATCACAAATCAATACTAATGCCACCCTTTCCATTGATACACCTGAGGAGTCTCTCCAATGGAGCAGTATAATACATTGTAACAGTTGTACAGTAGTGTTCAGAATAATAGTAGTGCTATGTAACTAAAAAGATTAATCCAGGTTTTCAGTATATTTCTTATTGTTACATGGGAAACAAGATACCAGTAGTGTTGTGAAAGTGTAGTGACACAACAGGGGGCGCAAATGAACGGTCAATAGATGAGCCAAAAAGTAACAATTTAATGTTGTGAAGGTGCACAACGAATACACAGACAATCTCAGAATCTGATAACAGTCAATCCACAAAGGTGACGTGTGGGCAGGCTCGAGGATAGAAGACGTCTGTCCTGAGAAGAGCCAGAACCACACGATTTCCGCCGCCACCGAACCTGGTGAATACTGGAGCCGCCAAGTCCCGAATTCCCAGGTGATCACCGTCCCCGACTGTCGGATCTGGTACTGCTGGCGAAGAACAAAGACAGTCAAGTGTGGGTGTGTGTACACCCCGTAACAACAACGGTGGGAATTCCACCTCCACCTCTAACACACACTCGTGCAGCGTCTGTTTAACCACTTATCTGACGGACGTAGGACGAAACAGTCGCGACCCACGCCGGTCCTCAGGTTGACAGCTGCAAAACAATAGCTCTTAGAATCAATTAATATAGGCAGAGACAGTTACCTCCATAGAAGTACGATATCTCGGCAACGAGGTGGCGATGACGTCTGGTCTTTATGGAGTGAGATGCTGTAGAGTAGATGGGTGACAGCTGTGAAGAGATAATGACTGACAGCTGTCACCCCCGGCTGTGTCCGTAGCGGCAGCGCCCTCTCGTGCCTGAAGCCCGCACTTCAGGCAGGGCGCCCTCTGGTGGTGGGCCAGCAGTACCTCCTCTTCTGGCGGCCCACACAACAAGTAGATTCAGTAGATTCTCACAAATCCAACAAGACCAAGCATTCATGATATGCACACTCTTAAGACTATGAAATTGGGCTATTAGTAAATAAAGTAGAAAAGGGGGTGTTCACAATAATAGTAGCATCTGCTGTTGACGCTACAAACTCAAAACTGTTATGTTCAAACTGCTTTTTTTTAGCAATCCTGTGAGTCACTAATCTAGTATTTAGTTGTATAACCACAGTTTTTCATGATTTCTTCACATCTGCGAGGCATTAATTTTGTTGGTTTGGAACCAAGATTTTGCTCATTTACTAGTGTGCTTGGGGTCATTGTCTTGTTGAAACACCCATTTCAAGGGCATGTCCTCTTCAGCATAAGGAAACATGACCTCTTCAAGTATTTTGACATATCTAAACTGATCCATGATACCTGTTATGCGATATATAGGCCCAACACCATAGTAGGAGAAACATGCCCATATGATGATGCTTGCACCACCATGCTTCACTGTCTTCACTGTGAACGGTGGCTTGAATTCAGAGTTTGGGGGTCGTCTCACAAACTGTCTGTGGCCCTTGGACCCAAAAAGAACAATTTTACTCTCATCAGTCCACAAAATATTCCTCCATTTCTCTTTAGGCCAGTTGATGTGTTCTTTGGCAAATTGTAACCTCTTCTGCACGTCTTTTATTTAACAGAGGGACTTTGTGGGGGATTCTTGCAAATAAATTAGCTTCACACAGGTGTTTTCTAACTGTCACAGCACTTACAGGTAACTCTAGACTGTCTTTGATCATCCTGGAGCTGATCAATGGGTGAGCCTTTGCCATTCTGGTTTTTCTTCTTTCTATTTTGATGGTTGTTTTCTGTTTTCTTCCACGCGCCTCTGTTTTTTTTTGTCCCTTTTAAAGCATTGGAGATCATTGTAGATGAACAGCCTATAATTTTTGCACCTGCGTATAAGATTTCCCCTCTCCAATCA
The DNA here is from genome assembly GCF_902500255.1 of Thalassophryne amazonica. NCBI lineage: Eukaryota > Metazoa > Chordata > Actinopteri > Batrachoidiformes > Batrachoididae > Thalassophryne > Thalassophryne amazonica. The sequence continues at coordinate 96,100,093 of NC_047112.1, read as the reverse complement.
ATTTTTAATCAAACTATGCTGTTCTTCTGAACAATGTCTTGAACGTCCCATTTTCCTCAGGCTTTCAAAGAGAAAAGCATGTTCAACAGGTGCTGGCTTCATCCTTACATAGGGGACACCTGATTCACACCTGTTTGTTCCACAAAATTGACAAACTCACTGACTGAATGTTGTGAAAGTGTAGGAACACGGATCACAACAGGGGGCATTAAATGAACGGGCAATGGATAAGCCAACAGTAACAATTTAATGTTGTAAATTGTGCACAACGGAATACAGACAACAATCAGTTTTAGACTATAGTCAATTACACGTTGGGTGACGTGTGGGCAGGCTTGAGGATAGGAGACGCCCGTCCAGAACCGAGCCGGATCCCACACGGCCCTCACCGCCAACGGATCTGAAGAACACCGGAGCCACCAAGTCCTGGGTCCCTAGGTGGTCACCGTCTCCAGCTGTCAGACCTGGTACTGCTGGCAGAGAACAGAAACAGCACAGGTGAGTGTGAGTACGCACACTCAGTAATCCCACAGTCTGTGTTCTGTAAGGAGGGAGCACCTCCACCTCCAGTCACACACTCGTGCAGCTCCTGTCTAATCACTTATCTGGTTGGAGTGTGAAGCGAAGCCGTCGCTGATCACACCAAATGCCAATCCCACAGATAAGGCAACACCACAGGAAAACGGCTGCAAAGAAGTTCAGACTATTAGTCAGCGTTAAATACAGCAAAGAAAATTACCTCCAAGGTAGCTGATTTCTCGACGGGGAGGTGGAGTTGCAGTCCGGCCTTTATGGTGGTGGTGATGTGGATGAGTGACAGCTGTCACTCCCGGTTGCTATGACGCCCTCTCGTGCTTGAAGCCCGCACTTCAAGCAGGGCGCCATCTGGTGGTGGTGGGCCAGCAGTACCTCCTCTTCAGCGGCCCACACAACACTGAATGCCACAATACTATTATTGTGAACACCCCCTTTTCTACTTTTTTTACTAATCGCCCAATTTCATAGCCTTAAGAGTGTGCATATCATGAATGCTTGGTCTTGTTGGATTTGTGAGAATCTACTAAATCTACTGGTACCTTGTTTCCCATGTAACAATAAGACATATACTCAAAACCTGGATTAATCTTTTTAGTCACATAGCACTACTATTATTCTGAACACTACTGTATGTTACAGCATTCTGTGTGGTGTTTGTATATTGTCCCTATGTCTACATGGGTTTCATCGAGAAAATCAGGTTTGCTCCCACCATCAAAACACACTCATTAGATCCTTGACTGAAGCAGTGGTTGCAGGCAGGAGTGAAGTGGGTGCTGCACTGGTTTCCGTGGTCAGATTGTGTTTAACTTCACATTAGGGCCCCTTCACACATAGCACGAATAAATAGGAATCAGGGCGAATCACTGTGAAACAGTCCGAATGAGTGAACCATGAAAACATCGAGCCAATGTCGGGAGGGGCACACAGTTGAGCAGGCGTGAACATAGTGCAAGCAGCTGGAGCGTGTTGAACCACATTGCATAGCTGCTGTGGAAAAAAAGGAAAAATAAAAAATACATGCCACCCGCGGGATTTGAACCTGCAGTTTACTAAAGCTCTGATTACAGAAAGAAACTTTACCGCTGCACTACCATCACTGTCCTATAAAAGGAGCATAAAATACCTTAAATCAACAAGGAGTTAAACTTATTTTAAAAAACGAGAAATTAGAGGATGTAGATCAAGAGGAAGTCTTTAATTACAGTGAAAAAAAGTGCCATAATTGCCCCTGTTGTGGAGGGGAAAAAAACAACACCTGGAACATGTTGCATCACATCGTGCCTCTGCTTTGGAGAAAACAAAATAAAACCACACACCATAAAAAAACACTGTATTTTATTCAATCACTCTTATCGAGTGGACAATACAAGTACAAACCGTCTGTTCCTCTGTAGATGACCCATGGTCATAGACGTACAGTCATGACATCACATGAATGAAGCAGTGTGCTCTTATCATGTACACATCTGCTGGCCCGCGTGTCCTGTGAAGGACGCGCCACAGGACAGACACTGCGTCATGTGGAACAGAGCTCACGTGGGTGACGTGACATTCAGATCGCCCACTGCGTGTTATGATGTGATGGTCCGTTTAACCTGGGGCAGCCTGTCAGTGTGGGTGTTATTTGTTAAGTTATTTGTTATGTAATTGTGTATGTAGGTAGTGTAGTATTTATTAATATACCTGTTCTGGCTGTGGTCTCTGTGTTTTTAATGTGACATGTCATGTGCACTGAGTACTGTAGCTGTCAGTGAGTCTCTGGTCAGCAGCTGGGAGGCGGCTCGCTGTGCTGTGTGCGCTCAGACATAGCTATCCGGCCCCCATTTGATCATGTCTGTGCATACATATCAGCATTTTATGCAAGTGTGCCCCCAACACGTGGCATGCTGGGGTGGGGGGAGGGGGGGAACACGCATACGCCACATGGGTTTTGGGGCGGGGAGCGGGAGGGGGATGACACAAGTGCACATGTGCCATACACATGCAGGCCACAGGTGTGTTGCTTTTTGCAACGCCACACTCGTGGGGGCACTTAGACAGATTTCACATCCAGCTCGAAAGTGATCATCTGCTCACTGTTTTCATGCTAACAGCACGAATGGCCACACATTTTCTAAGTGCCAAGCAAGCGGTGTTGGATGTTCATGTGTAACACTTCGAATTTGGCCGACACCTGCCACGAAAGGGATTGAATGGGCTCTCACAGGGCACTCTCTGTCTTTCATCTGCTGGTGTACGCAAATACGTGTAGCAACAGTTGTACGAGGTGTTGGCTTCATTCATGTTATGTGTGAAGCGGCCCTTAGGATGAGTTAATGCAGAGGACACATTTTTGAACTGGAATTGATAAAGTGTACCTTACTCTACAGTATCTTAAGCCCTGGTCAGACTAAATAATAAAGCCATGAATAATGAGCCACGTATGGATTTGTCAGAAATTTCAGTGATTATTCGGATAAAGCCCTGGTTCCACCGAATAATGAACAATGAATAATGAGCCACGTAGCATGTTTTTTTGGTACGAGTCCAGTTATTCAACAATAGTGGCTCTGAGAGGCTCTTAGAGGCAGAATATTCGGCTCATCTCTGAGCATGGCACTAATTTCAAGAAGTTCAAAATTTAGCAACAACAGCTTGAGGCAGTTTGTGTATGAGGTACTACGAGGACAAACGAGGATTTTAGAGGCATGTTTGTAGTGAGGTCGAGGCTGTTAAAAGCCCATTATCTGAGCACCTGGCGGCTACGAGGACAGATCAGGCTATTTTGGCTTTGCCGTCTTGCGCACTACAATCCCACCTACTTTGTGTGCCGGACACTGTATATAAAATAATTATTTTGTAGCGGATTAATCATTTTCTGTCAGAGTTTGGATGCTGAAAACACCTCTAATCACTTCTGGAATCACAGAGGACCGTTTCATTTGGAGCTTTTCTCCTCTCTCTCGTGTGCTGAGGTGGAGAAGGTATTTGAATCAACCTAAAAGGTATTTATTTGTAATGTTCATATTGTAATGGCTTGGCTTGCATGTTCATTCCTTCTTATAAGCAGCTATAAAAGTATGTTTATGATACAACCCCAATTCCAATGAAGTTGGGACGTTGTGTAAAATGTAATTAAAAACAGAATGCAATGATTTTCAAATCCTCTTCAACCTATATTCAATTGAATACACCACAAAGACAAGATATTTAATGTTCAGACTGATAAACTTTATTGTTTTTGTGCAAATATTTGCTCATTTTGAAATGGATGCCTGCAACACGTTTCAAAAAAGCTGGGACAGTGGTATGTTTACCACTGTGTTACATCACATTTCCTTCTAACAACACTCAGTAAGCATTTGGGAACTGAGTACATTAATGTGTTGAAGCTTTGTAGGTGGAATTCTTTCTCACTCTTGCTTGATGTACAACTTCAGTTGTTCAACAGTCCGGGGTCTCCTTTGTCGTATTTTGTGCTTCATAATTCGGCACACATTTTCAATGGGTGACAGGTCTGGACTGCAGGCAGGCCAGTCGAGTACCTGCACTCTTTTACTATGAAGCCACGCTGTTGTAACACGTACAGAATGTGGCTTGGTAAAGTCTTGCTGATATAAGCAGGGACGTCCCTGAAAAAGACGTTGCTTTGATGGCAGCATGTGTTGCTCCAAAACCTGGATGTACCTTTCAGCATTGATGGTGTCATCACAAATGTGTAAGCTGCCCATGCCATGGGCAATAACACACCCCCATACCATCAGAGATGCTGGCTTTTGAACTTTGCGATGGTAACAATCTGGATGGTCTTTTTCCTCTTTTGTCCAGAGGACACAGTGTCCATGATTTCAAAAAACAATTTGAAATGTGGACTCATCAGACCACAGCACACTTTTCCACTTTGCGTCTGTCCATTTCAAATGAGCTCTGGCCCAGAGAAGGCGGTGGCATTTCTGGATGTTGTTGATGTATGGCTTTCACTTTGCATGGTAGAGTTTTAACTTGTACTTGTAGATATAGCGACGAACTGTGTTAACTGACAATGGTTTTCTGAAGTGTTTCTGAGCCCACATGGTAAGATCCTTTACACAATGATGTCAGTTTTAAAGCAGTGCCTGCAGAGGAATTGAAGGTCATGGGCATTCAGTGTTGGTTTTTGGCCTTGCCCAGGGGTGGGCAGTGAGGTCCCACACAGTGCAGGTTTTCCTTGCAACCAATTACCTCAGCAGGTGGTTTGCTGATGAGCTTCTCCCCTAAACATAAACACCTGATTGTTAATGAAATCACCTGCTGAGGTGATTGGTAGTAAGGAAAACCTGCAGCGTCTCGGCCCTTCATGGCACATGAATCATGATTGCCCACCCCTGGCCTTGCCACTTATGTATAGAAAGTTCTCCAGCTTCTCTGAATCTTCTGATTATATTATGGACTGTAGATGATGGAATCCCTAAATTTCTTGCAATTGAATGTTTAGAAACATTGTTCTTAAACTGTTGGACTATTTTTTCACACAGTTCGTCACCCCATCTTTTATTGTGAACAGCTGAGCATTTTGGGGATGCTCCTTTTATACCCAGTCATGACACTCACCTGTGTCCATTTAACCTATTCACGTGTGGAATGTTTCAAACAGGTGTTCTTTGAGCATTCATCAACTTTCCCAGTATTTTGTTGCCCCGTCCCAGCTTTTTTGGTGCACGGATGTGCACACCAGCGGTACTGTGCAGGAGCATCTTCTTTGGACTGCGTTTAAAAAAATGTGACAGCATCTTGAATGGATGTTGTGAATTGAAAACCCACACTTTAAAGGGACCAAGTCTGGGAGGGCTGGAGGTTTGGACCAAATTCATGCCTAAATGTACACCAATGTCACGTTACATGGTGCTACATGGATCATATGTGGCTTGATATGGATCATATGTGGCGACACGAGCCATTCAAGGCTGGGCGGGGCTCAAATGGCAGGTCAGTCATGGCCAAATAGAGGCTGATACCTGGCACATGCGAGGTACTTAGAGGCACATAGAGGCTTCTTCATAGCAGATACGTGATCAATTTATACGTGGATCATTATTCAAATAATCACTGACAAATCCATACGTGGCTTATTATTCATGGCTTTATTATTTGTTGGGACTGAGGCTTAATGAGCCACGTATAAATCTGTCAGCTGTATGATCTGTGGATCATACAGCCTCGTATGATCCATGAAGAGCCAAGTATGAGCCCTGTAGCACCACGTAGCTCCATGTAGCACCACATTGGGGCGCGTTTAGGCATAGGTTTGGACCAACCTTCCACCCCTCCCAGACATGGTCCCTATATGAAGTGGGGGTTATCAATTCACAACATCCATTCAAGATGTTGTCACATCAGAGAAAGGTCAAGATTACCTTGCAGAACATCATTTACAATTTGGCTGCTGATGGTCTTTTGCTGCAGAAGGAGATGAAGAAGCAAGAAGAACAAAAAAGGAAAAGAGAAAAGAAGAAGAGGTGCTGTGTCACACAACGGATCCAGCATAGGCCACTGCATGGACATTATGATGTTCTTCTGAAGGAATTGCAGGAAACAGATGTAAAGGCTACAAGGGCTTTCTAAGAGCGGAACCTGCTCTGTTGCACGTAGCCTGTCTTCAGGTACTTGGATAATGGGCTTCTAACAGCCTCGTACTCACCACTAACATGCCTCTAACATCCTGGTTTGTCCTCGTAGTACCTCGTACACAAATCACCCCAGGCTATTTTGGCTAAATTTGAACTTCACGAAATTAGTGCCACGCTTAGAGATGAGCCTTGTTAGCTGAATAATCTGCCTCTAAGACTAAGCCACTATTCTCCCATGTTTCTTGAATAACTCCATTTGCACAAAGAAATCCATACTACGTGGCACTCAAGATAATTAGTCTGTATTTTTCCAGGCCACCCAGCTGTAACTGGGCACCAGCCCTGGCTGGGGAAGGAACTAGCAATGGAGTGGTGTCCCATACAGGGATAGTTGTAGATCCTCATTTGCTTCACACTATATTATGCTGGGATAAGCACCAAAGCCAATGGACTTCAGGACCTCAAGTAGTTGGCTATCATTTGTGGTTGAAGGGAGTGACATTTTAGGCAGAGATCGGCATACTGTTGTAGTCCCATCAAGGGTTTGTAGCCAGCATTGGCATTGGACAACACTGGAAAAAAAAATGGCTACTGAGGCAGTTGTTTGAGAATTATGAATCAGTATCAGATAGAATGTATGATGAAAGTGTCACACATGCTTCCATTTTCACAAGATCAACATCACCAGTACAGCCAAGAATGCTGCAATTACCCTAAGACAGCCACCCATTTCCCTGTATGTAACACGTGTTCATGGACCATTATCTTTGTTGTAGCTATGCAATGCCAAGTGCTGTGACTAAACATGGCCATTTAATGATTAATGTGTTTGTTAGCACAGTCATTGAAGATGAGCGCATTGTGTGGTGTTGAACATCTAATAGATTAGATGAACCTATCCGTTATGATGACACTGATGGATACTTTGTGATCGGAGGAGGAAGGTACATGCCAACCATCCATGGATATTTTGGACCTGTTAAATACTATCGTCTTGGAAATGAGAAGGTACAGTGCATAAATTATTTTGCAGTTGCATTGATGGTGGTGTTTCTGTTAATTCTTGAACACATTGTCTTGAAATATGATGTTATATCATGTTCCAGGTGGAAAATCCACTTTACCCCAGGACAATCTTACAGAATCTCAAGACTCACCAAAATTGTCAAGAAATGAAAGCATTTACAGTAACTTTTCGTCAAGTAGTAACTGAGAGTTACTTTCAACCACCAATCAACAAAGATGAAATATTAGTTTGACAAGTTCCTCACAGCCATGATGCTGCTAACCTGCAGGGATCAGTGAATCAAATACCAGCTGTATAGGGATCTCATTTTGTGTGACAGTACAGCAAACACATTTCACTTAAATACAGGGTACATCAAACTGAAGACAGCTGCTGACAAATTATGTTTTATATTTTATTTCAGGTTATTGTGTTCAACCGTTCGTAAAACTGTGCTCTCAGTTTGGAGAGAATATCTGCAGAATGACATGGTCATGGAGAACACAGCTTAAGTTCAGCACACTTTTCCGTTTCTTACGAGGAAAAGAGAAGGAAATTAGGACAGGTCTTGTAAATTTCACTTCTTTGTATTGAACACACACACACACACACACACACACACACACACACACACACACACACACACACACACACACACACACACACACACACACACACACACACACACACACACACACACACACACACACACACACACACACGTATAAAGGATTTGTACAATTCACATTGTTGTTCATAATTTCACCATTCCCCCTTATTTTCTGTAGGATCCTGGGGAATAAAGAACCTCAGAAATATTTTGTTCAAACAAGCTGTAGATAGAATATTAACTGTGGATCAGACAGAAATGCAAATCACAAACAAATTAATAACTCTACTCCAAGCATCCTCTTGCTTTGGAAATCACCAACCGTCTCTCTTGCTGGCCACGATCCACTTTGGCGGCTTGGCACGCTCTGTGGATTATCAACAGGTAGAGTGAATAAATACTTTGTTGCATTGTATCTTCTTAATCACCGCTGTAAGAATATCTGACATAAGTGATTCATGTTTTTCAGGGTGTTATCTACAGTTTGATTGGTGCTGTGGGTGATAACCGTTTTGCTTTGATGCATGTGGGATACAAGCACACACAAGGGATTGATGGCTTCCCAAAAGACTTTGACATGGCATATAGCTACTATTCCAACGTTGGAGCACAAACCAGTGTTGACCTTTTGCACATACATAAAACTGAGGTATGTTTATATAACATAAATATATTTCATTGGTCTTAACTGAACTGTAAAATAATAATGATTTTTCTTGAATCAGTGTCTATGTGCTTGGCTGAAAAGTGAAGTAGGCAGCTATTAGCGGGTGTCTGCTCATGTTGTGTTCAACGTTTTGTTCATCGGTCTTAACTAAACTGTAAAATAATAATGATTTATATTGGTACTCTATTGTTAGCACTTGAAATAGGGTGTACTCTGCTTGTTGTCCCTGTGACCCTGAACTGGAATGAGTGGGTTAAGAAGATGGATGTGTTAGGTTCTTTTACTGTGGTAAGTGATCTTAAAAAGTATTGGACAGGAAACGGACTTCAAAATTTAGATGTTGTATTGAAAAAAGTTTAAACCTTGATACAGAGAGTCATCTAACAACGCTGGGGTCTTGGACCAGATCACATGCTACACCTAGAACAAAGAGCCCAGATCTCCTTCCTACACTGAATTTTATTTCTGTGCCTAAGCTGGCCTCCATGTGGCTGGTCCTTAGCCTGTCTTGAATCAGTGTCTATGTGCTTGGCTGCAAAGTGAAGTAGGCAGCTATTAGCAGGTGTCTGCTCATGTTGTGTTCAAGGTTGTTATGTAAAAATCTTATAGTGTTTGTGTTTGTCTGCAATATAGTGTAGTGTCACACAATAACTCAGTGTTCCATCATGGCCAAGTGGTTAGTGCACTTGGTTTTGGTGTGGAAGGCTCCTGGTTCAAATCCCACCCCTGCCACATTTCTCCATGTAATGTGGAGTTGTGTCAGAAAGGGCATCCAGCGTAATATTTGAGCCAATTCAACATGCAGATCCACCTTGGGCTTGCTGTGGTGACCCCGAGTGCAAACAAGTGAGCAGGTGAAGGGACTTGTTTACTTTGTTTTTTTAGTCAGACAGCTATAAAAATATTACATGGTTTTTATCAATTAGTTAGCTTATAAAAGGATCAGATAGTTGAGCCAGATACAAGGACATTTTGTGGGTTTGCCATTTTGGAAAGCAGTTATGTTAAGATCAGATACACACTCTCACCAGCGCCACTAGCTTAGCTTATGGCAAGCTAAAAGTGGATGCTTTCATCATAGCTGAACAACTATCCAGTTTCTGGGTATTCTGTGTTAGTACGTGCCCCCGGCCGATGTGCTTGATGAATTCCTGCGCAAAAAGTAGTTCCCAGATAATTATGATATATTCCTGTGAAATAATGAGTATATCTCATCTAAATTAATTCTAAAATTTACCAGTAATAAAATGATAAAGATAAATGAAGTTTTAAGAGTGGCCGTAATAAATATTTAAGAAACTTAAAGTTTATGCGCAACTTCACCTGTTATTGCTCAAGCACATAACACTGACACGATGGAGTTTGATGCGAAGATGTCAGAAAGATACGATTGGAATGTTTTGATGACCATTTACAGTTGGCGATGAAAGACTTGGGTGTTAACTTCGTGTTAAAGTCAGAACAAGAAGCTACACTGAAAGAGATTTATCTGGGACAAAGAGACACATTCTGGGTGTTGTTGCTCCAACGAGAGCGGCACGCTGAGCAGGGTGGCGAAAGTAGTCCGGCGAGCTCAATCTGTGGGCGCGAGCTATCCCACAGTTCCATAATAGTAGAGATGTCACTCCAGTGAGAGCGGCACTCTGAGCAGGGTGGATCAGATAGTTACAAGGACATTTTGTATGTGCGCCGGTGATTTTGTGTTATGCATCATGGAACACTCTTATAGATGGATGGATGGATGGATGAAATAGTTTTGGCAGAAATAGTTATACAGTTACTGATGGAATATTGTCATCAAGTTTATTTTTAGAGCTTTGAGATACATACTACAAACATAAAGTCAAAGTGCAGAAGGATCATTCAACACAGGTACCCATGTGTGAACACTGTTATCACATGCAAACAGGGACATAACTGCTATCCAACAACTTTGGAGAGCAGATAAAAGGTGGAAAGTTGGATCTTAAATTGCAAATTAAAAATGTGACTGTAGTTATCTGATAAATAGAGAAAATAAAGATAGCAGCACAATTTTTAAAGTAACAAAATACCTGGTTTAGTTAGCTCTCATTTCTTCTTGAAATATATAAATGAGGCAATTATTTGTTCCATTGTTATCCATGCAGTTGTTAAATTACTAGCAGAGCTTCACCTGGCTTTGCCCCGGTGAAGAATAAAGATGTCAATATTTAGCAAGTGGACATTGCATATTTCCCTGGCTCATTTTGCAGAAGAGAGTGCTCTTGTCTTTATAGCCTTTAAGCTCTGTGTGCTGAAATGTTTTCTATGTCCTGTAGTTCCAGAGTTATCTGTTTTTCCTTGACATTGGTATGCACTCTGTGAGGGCTGTAGTTTATTTATGGCCTAAAACTACCACACTGATGCGTTGATTCCAACAGTGTGCTTAATTTTTATTTATTTATTTTTTTACACATTACAGTTTTTCCTTGGCTGATTTATGCACCACCACAATGATTCCAATGGCATGCATAGATTCAGTCTGTTCCCAGTAGTTTCCAACTCAAACAACCAACAAACTTTTATCTTCATTCATCTGCATCAGAAAAAAACTTCTATACATGTTAAATGCAGAAGGTAAAATAATTCATTAAGTTTCTAGATTCTGTCATTTCCATTTTGAGAAAAGTAACTACATTTTACAGTTATAGCCCAAGGTCCAGTCATTAGCCAACATTTGTATAAAGTTAGTTATATATGACTGTTCCACAGCAGCTGTGCAATGTGGAACCACATTGCGCAGCTGCTGTGGAAAAAAATAAAAATAAAAAATACATGCCACCCGTGGGATTTGAATCTGCAATTTACAAAAGCTGTGATTAACAGACAGAAACTTTACCACTGCGCTACCATCACTGTCCTATAACAAGAGTGTAAAATGAATGAAGAAATGTATATGAACAAATAAATGTGAATGAAGCACTCTTATCATGTCCACATCTGCTGGCCCGGCGTGTCCAGCCGGCCCTGCGAGTATCCAGCCTGAAACGCGTGTCCTGTGAACGGCATGCCACAGGACAGACACTGCGTCATGTGGAACAGAGCTCACGTGGGTGATGTGACATTCAGATCGCCTGCTGCGTGTTATGATCTGACGGTCCGTTTCACCAGGGACAGCCTGTCAATGTGCCTGCCGTGTGCTCACTCACTGCAGCCGGTCGCAACAGTGATATATGTTTTTATGTATGTCCATGTGAGGACAGCAACCAGACACATGCGCGTCACAGTGGACAGTTGTGAGCCCATATCCATCCAAACACGGTATGTGTTCCCCAGCCATGACGTCCAGAACTAGAGCTCTCAACTGCTGTCGGTGGCCACGTTCCCTGTCCAGCCTGCCTCTTGACTATCTGTACCATGGCCCCGCTGACTGCTCTCTGCTCTCTGTACCATTGCTTGTGATTTTTGATAAAGCCTTTTTTTTACCTCTTTACCTCTGGCCAGCGATCAGCTGGGAGGTGACTCGTTGTGCTGTGTGCGCTCAGATGTGGCTGTCCGGTCCCCATTTGATCATGTCTGTACATACATATCAGAATTTTATGCAAGTGTGTGTGTTGGGGCATGTGAAACACACGTGCACCACATGTGTTTTGGGAGGAGAGACACAAACACACGTGCGATACACATGCACACCACATCTGTGTTGCTTTTTGCAACGCCATACTCATGGGGGCACTTAGACAAATTTCACATCCAGCTCCACAGTGATCATCTGCTCACTGTTTTCATGCTAACAGCGTGAATGACCACACATTTTATAAATGCCAAGCGAGTGGTGTTGGATGTTTGTGTGTGTCACCTGGAATTTGGCTGACACCTGCAGCGAGAGAGATCGAATGGGCTCTCACAGGGCACTCTCTGTCTTTTGGCTGCTGGTGTGCACGAATAATTGTAGCGACAGGTGTACGAGGCGTTGGAGGCAGCTCTGATGTTCACGAATGGCATGCAATTCCTCCTTTGTGCGCTAGTCGGCTTCAGTCGTGTTATGTGTGAAGGGGCCCTAAAGCTGGTTTGCGATTCACCAATAAACACAAAGTAGTGCTGTTGTTTTAAGTTTATTTTCAAACTGGGCCAAGTGCCTTAAGCAGTGATTTGCCATGCATTTAACAATTCAAAATATTATCATTACAAAACTCAATGCTAAAGACTAACATTAGCGAGTGAATTTCTTTCTGAGTATCTTATTTCAAATATCTGTCATGAAATGGCTTGTTGCCATCTTAGACGTGTGTGTTTCAGTATATTTCCATTGAGTGAAATGTTCATGTTATTTATGTTAATGATGTTAAAGTATGAGCAGGAATTGTAGCTTAGCTGATGTTAGCTCCATAACACGTGAATAGTCCATCATTATCCACTGTTGCTGAGACAATAATATGGTCACAATTTCTAACACTCAACCAAAGCCACCCATCATAGGTACTGCTTAGCTAGTTAGGATGTCGATGGCATGAAAGTAAACCTGTTCATCATAAGGGCCCCTTCACACATAACATGATTGAGGCAGAATGGCTCACGAAGGAGGATTCGAATGGCACTCTTGGAAAATTGAACCTGCACTCGAATGCCTCATACAGCAGTCACCACATCTATTCGGGCATAGCACATGCACTCTACATTTGTGTGCCGCTCGTGCCAGAAACCCATTTGAATGGCAGGCAAGATGAAGTCGCGCTGCCATCTAATCGTGCTTGCAACATTCTCATGGAATGTCATATGCAGGTCAGACATATCATGCCGCAGCCAAGGAGCTGCGCAAAATCATCGGCCATGTTGAATCGTGGCCGAATGGCGCGATCGAGGCAGCTTTCACACCAGCAGCCGAATGTCGGTGAATGTCGGATGGGGTAACAGTTGTAACATGTCGTATTTGGGTATAGTTACCAGTGGTGGACACAGCTAACCTAAAAGTTAGCCTCAATAACCGCTAATCTGTTAACTAAAATGTTAACTTTTATTATGCTAAACTGATAAACTGCTATATCTATCTATCTATCTATCTATCTATCTATCTATCTATCTATCTATCTATCTATCTATCTATCTATCTATCTATCTATCTATCTATCTATCTATCTATCTATCTATCTATCTATCTATCTATCTATCTATCTATCTATCTATCTATCTATCTATCTATCTATCTATCTATCTATCTATCTATCTATCTATCTATCTATCTACGTGCTTGAAAGGTCTCAATTGCTTCAGAGGGGAATAGATTCTTGAGAGGTGCATTGGCCACCAGCTGCCTTGGAGACAGGAGGGGCTTCAGCAATCTCTAAACAGAGCTTGGGTGCTGTAGTGGTCTCGGCACAGGACTTGAGGATGCAGGACACTGTAGTTTGGACTCTGTAACAGGAGACTGTAGTTTGGACTCTGTAACAGGAAGCTGTAGTTTGGACTCTGTAACAGGAGGCTGTAGTTTGGACTCTGTAACAGGAAGCTGTAGTTCAGACTCTGTAACAGGAGGCTGTAGTTTGGACTCTGTAACAGGAAGCTGTAGTTCAGACTCTGTAACAGGAGGCTGTAGTTTGGACTCTGTAACAGGAAGCTGTAGTGTGGACTCTGTAACAAGAAGCTGTAATTTGGACTCTGTAACAGGAGGCTGTAGTTTGGACTGTGTAACAGGAAGCTGTAATGTGGACTCTGTAACAGGAAGCTGTAATTTGGACTCTGTAACAGGAGGCTGTAGTTTGGACTGTGTAACAGGAAGCTGTAGTGTGGACTCTGTAACAGGAAGCTGTAATTTGGACTCTGTAACAGAAGACTGTAGTTTGGAGTGTGTAACAGGAAGCTGTAGTTTGGACTCTGTAACAGGAAGCTGTAGTTTGACTCTGTAACAGGAGACTGTAGTTTGGTCTCTGTAACAGGAAGCTGTAGTTTGGACTCTGTAACAGAAAGCTGTAATTTGGACACTGTAACAGAAGACTGTAGTTTGGACTGTGTAACAGGAAGCTGTAGTGTGGACTCTGGAACAGGAAGCTGTAGTGTGGACTCTGTAACAGGAAGCTGTAGTTTGGAATCTGTAACAGGAAGCTGTAGTTTGGACTCTGTTACAGGAGGCTGTAGTTTGAACTCTGTAACAGGAGGCTGTAGTTTGGACCCTGTAACAGGAAGCTGTAGTTTGGACTCTGTAACAGGAGGCTGTAATGTGTACTCTGTAACAGTAGGCTGTAGTTTGGACTCCCTAACAGGAAGCTGTAGTTTGGACTCTGTAACAGGAGGCTGCAGTTTGGACTCTGTAACAGGAAGCTGTAGTTTGGACTCTCTAACAGGAAGCTGTAGTTTGGACTCTGTTACAGGAGGCTGTAGTTTGGACCCTGTAACAGGAAGCTGTAGTTTGGACTCTGTAACAGGAGGTTGTAATGTGTTCTCTGTAACAGAAGGCTGTAGTTTGGACTCCCTAACAGGAAGCTGTAGTTTGGACTCTGTAACAGGAGGCTGCAGTTTGGACTCTGTAACAGAAGGTTGTTGTTTGGACTATGTAACAGGAAGCTGTAGTTTGGACTCTGTAACAGGAGGCTGTAATGTGGACTCTGTAACAGGAGGCTGTACTTTGGACTCCCTAGCAGGAGGCTGTAGTTTGGACTCCCTGACTCTGTAACAGGATGCTGTAATGTGAACTCTGTAACTGGAGGCTGTAATGAGGACTCTGTAACAGGAAGCTGTAATGTGGACTCTGTAACAGGAGGCTGTCGTTTGGACTACCTAACAGGAAGCTGTAGTTTGGACTCTGTAACAGGAGGCTGCAGTTTGGACTCTGTAACAGAAGGTTGTAGTTTGGACTATGTAACAGGAAGCTGTAGTTTGGACTCTGTAACAGGAGGCTGTAATGTGGACTCTGTAACAGGAGGCTGTACTTTGGACTCCCTAGCAGGAGGCTGTAGTTTGGACTCCCTGACTCTGTAACAGGATGCTGTAATGTGAACTCTGTAACTGGAGGCTGTAATGAGGACTCTGTAACAGGAAGCTGTAATGTGGACTCTGTAACAGGAGGCTGTAGTTTGGACTCTGTAACAGGAGGCTGTAGTTTGAACCCTGTAACAGGAAGTTGTAGTTTGGACTCTGTAAAAGGAAGCTGTAATTTGGACTCTGTAACAGAAGACTGTAGTTTGGACTCTGTAACAGGAAGCTGTAGTGTGGACTCTGTAACAGAAAGCTGTAATTTGGACTCTGTAACAGAAGACTGTAGTTTGGACTGTGTAACAGGAAGCTGTAGTGTGGACTCTGGAACAGGAAGCTGTAGTGTGGACTCTGTAACAGGAAGCTGTAGTTTGGAATCTGTAACAGGAGAATGCAGTTTGGACTCTGTAACAGGAGGCTGTAGTTTGGACTCTGTAACAGGAAGCTATAATTTGGACTCTGTAACAGGAGGCTGTAGTTGGGACTGTGTAACAGTAAGCTGTAATGTGGACTCTGTAATAGAAGGCTGTAGTTTGGACTCCCTAACAGGAAGCTGTAGTTTGGACTCCCTAACAGGAAGCTGTAGTTTGGACTCCCTAACAGGAAGCTGTAGTTTGGACTCTGTAACAGGAGGCTGCAGTTTGGACTCTGTAACAGAAGGCTGTAGTTTGGACTCTGTAACAGGAAGCTGTAGTTTGGACTCTCTAACAGGAAGCTGTAGTTTGGACTCTCTAACAGGAGGCTGTAGTTTGGACACTGTAACAGGAGGCTGTAGTTTGGACCCTGTAACAGGAATCTGTAGTTTGGACTCTGTAACAGGAGGCTGTAATGTGTACTCTGTAACAGGAGGCTGTAGTTTGGACTCCCTAACAGGAAGCTGTAGCTTGGACTCTGTAACAGGAGGCTGCAGTTTGGACTCTGTAACAGAAGGTTGTAGTTTGGACTCTGTAACAGGAAGCTGTAGTTTGGACTCTGTAACAGGAGGCTGTAATGTGGACTCTGTAACAGGAGGCTGTACTTTGGACTCCCTAGCAGGAGGCCGTAGTTTGGACTCCCTGACTCTGTAACAGGATGCTGTAATGTGAACTCTGTAACTGGAGGCTGTAATGAGGACTCTGTAACAGGAAGCTGTAATGAGGACTCTGTAACAGGAGGCTGTCGTTTGGACTCCCTAACAGGAGGCTGTAGTTTGGACACTGTAACAGGAAGCTGTAGTTTGGACTCTGTAACAGGAGGCTGTAGTTTGGACTCTGTAACATGAGGCTGTAATATGGACTCTGTAAGTGGAGGCTGTCATTTGGACTCCCTTACAGGAAGCTGTAGTTTGGACTCTGTAACAGGAGGCTGTAGTTTGGACTCTGTAAAAGGAGGCTGTAGTTTGAACCTTGTAACAGGAAGTTGTAGTTTGGACTCTGTAACAGGAGGCTGTAATGTGGACTCTGTAACAGGAGGCTGTCGTTTGGACTCCCTAACAGGAAGCTGTAGTTTGGACTCTGTAACAGGAAGCTGTAGTTTGGACTCTGTAACATGAGGCTGTAATGTGGACTCTGTAAGTGGAGGCTGTCATTTGGACGCCCTTACAGGAAGCTGTAGTTTGGACTCTGTAACAGGAAGCTGTAGTTTGGACTCTGTAACAGGAGGCTGTAATGTAGACTCTGTAACAGGAGGCTGTAGTTTGGACTCTGTAACAGGAGGCTGCAGTTTGGACTCTGTAACAGGAGGCTGTAGTTTCGACTCTGTAACAGGAGGCTGTAATGTGGACTCTGTAACAGGAGGCTGTAGTTTGGACTCCCTGACTGTAACAGGAGGCTGTAATGTGAACTCTGTAACAGGAGGCTGTAGTTTGGACAACCTAACAGGAAGCTGTAGTTTGGACTCTGTAACAGGAAGCTGTAGTTTGGACTCTGTAACAGAAGGCTGTAGTTTGGACTCTGTAACAGGAAGCTGTAGTTTGGACTCCCTAACAGAAAGTTGTAGTTTGGACTGTGTTACAGGAGGCTGTAGTTTGGACTCTGTAACAGAAGGGTGTAGTTTGGACTATGTAACAGGAAGCTGTAGTTTGGACTCTGTAACAGGAGGCTGTAATGTGGACTCTGTAACAGGAGGCTGTACTTTGGACTCCCTAGCAGGAGGCTGTAGTTTGGACTCCCTGACTCTGTAACAGGATGCTGTAATGTGAACTCTGTAACTGGAGGCTGTAATGAGGACTCTGTAACAGGAAGCTGTAATGTGGACTCTGTAACAGGAGGCTGTCGTTTGGACTACCTAACAGGAAGCTGTAGTTTGGACTCTGTAACAGGAAGCTGTAGTTTGTACTCTGTAACAGGAGGCTGTAGTTTGAACCCTGTAACAGGAAGTTGTAGTTTGGACTCTGTAAAAGGAAGCTGTAATTTGGACTCTGTAACAGAAGACTGTAGTTTGGACTCTGTAACAGGAAGCTGTAGTGTGGACTCTGTAACAGAAAGCTGTAATTTGGACTCTGTAACAGAAGACTGTAGTTTGGACTGTGTAACAGGAAGCTGTAGTGTGGACTCTGGAACAGGAAGCTGTAGTGTGGACTCTGTAACAGGAAGCTGTAGTTTGGAATCTGTAACAGGAGAATGCAGTTTGGACTCTGTAACAGGAGGCTGTAGTTTGGACTCTGTAACAGGAAGCTATAATTTGGACTCTGTAACAGGAGGCTGTAGTTGGGACTGTGTAACAGTAAGCTGTAATGTGGACTCTGTAATAGAAGGCTGTAGTTTGGACTCCCTAACAGGAAGCTGTAGTTTGGACTCCCTAACAGGAAGCTGTAGTTTGGACTCCCTAACAGGAAGCTGTAGTTTGGACTCTGTAACAGGAGGCTGCAGTTTGGACTCTGTAACAGAAGGCTGTAGTTTGGACTCTGTAACAGGAAGCTGTAGTTTGGACTCTCTAACAGGAAGCTGTAGTTTGGACTCTCTAACAGGAGGCTGTAGTTTGGACACTGTAACAGGAGGCTGTAGTTTGGACCCTGTAACAGGAATCTGTAGTTTGGACTCTGTAACAGGAGGCTGTAATGTGTACTCTGTAACAGGAGGCTGTAGTTTGGACTCCCTAACAGGAAGCTGTAGCTTGGACTCTGTAACAGGAGGCTGCAGTTTGGACTCTGTAACAGAAGGTTGTAGTTTGGACTCTGTAACAGGAAGCTGTAGTTTGGACTCTGTAACAGGAGGCTGTAATGTGGACTCTGTAACAGGAGGCTGTACTTTGGACTCCCTAGCAGGAGGCCGTAGTTTGGACTCCCTGACTCTGTAACAGGATGCTGTAATGTGAACTCTGTAACTGGAGGCTGTAATGAGGACTCTGTAACAGGAAGCTGTAATGAGGACTCTGTAACAGGAGGCTGTCGTTTGGACTCCCTAACAGGAAGCTGTAGTTTGGACACTGTAACAGGAAGCTGTAGTTTGGACTCTGTAACAGGAGGCTGTAGTTTGGACTCTGTAACATGAGGCTGTAATATGGACTCTGTAAGTGGAGGCTGTCATTTGGACTCCCTTACAGGAAGCTGTAGTTTGGACTCTGTAACAGGAGGCTGTAGTTTGGACTCTGTAAAAGGAGGCTGTAGTTTGAACCCTGTAACAGGAAGTTGTAGTTTGGACTCTGTAACAGGAGGCTGTAATGTGGACTCTGTAACAGGAGGCTGTCGTTTGGACTCCCTAACAGGAAGCTGTAGTTTGGACTCTGTAACAGGAAGCTGTAGTTTGGACTCTGTAACATGAGGCTGTAATGTGGACTCTGTAAGTGGAGGCTGTCATTTGGACGCCCTTACAGGAAGCTGTAGTTTGGACTCTGTAACAGGAAGCTGTAGTTTGGACTCTGTAACAGGAGGCTGTAATGTAGACTCTGTAACAGGAGGCTGTAGTTTGGACTCTGTAACAGGAGGCTGCAGTTTGGACTCTGTAACAGGAGGCTGTAGTTTCGACTCTGTAACAGGAGGCTGTAATGTGGACTCTGTAACAGGAGGCTGTAGTTTGGACTCCCTGACTGTAACAGGAGGCTGTAATGTGAACTCTGTAACAGGAGGCTGTAGTTTGGACAACCTAACAGGAAGCTGTAGTTTGGACTCTGTAACAGGAAGCTGTAGTTTGGACTCTGTAACAGAAGGCTGTAGTTTGGACTCTGTAACAGGAAGCTGTAGTTTGGACTCCCTAACAGAAAGTTGTAGTTTGGACTGTGTTACAGGAGGCTGTAGTTTGGACTCTGTAACAGAAGGGTGTAGTTTGGACTCTCTAACAGGAAGCTGTAGTTTGGACTCTGTTACAGGAGGCTGTATTTTGGACTCTGTAACAGGAGGCTGTAGTTTGGACCCTGTAACAGGAAGCTGTAGTTTGGACTCTGTAACAGGAGGCTGTAATGTGTACTCTGTAACAGGAGGCTGTAGTTTGGACTCTGTAATGGGAGGCTGTAATTTGGACCCCGTAAAAGTAAGCTGTAGTTTGGACTCTGTAACTGGAGGCTGTAGCGTGGACTGTGTAACAGGAAGCTGTAGTTTGGAGTCTGTAACAGGAGGCTGTACTGTGGACTCTGTAACAGGAGGCTGTACTGTGGACTCTGTAACAGGAGGCTGTACTGTGGACTCCCTATCAGGAAGGTGTAGTTTGGACTCTGTTACAGGAGGCTGTAGTTTGGACTATGTAACAGGAGGCTGTAGTTTGGACTCTGTAACAGGAGGCTGCAGTTTGGTCTCTGTAACAGAAGGCTGTAGTTTGGACTCTGTAACAGGAAGCTGTAGTTTGGACTCCCTAACAGGAAGCTGTAGTTTGGACTGTGTTACAGGAGGCTGTAGTTTGGACTCTGTAACAGAAGGGTGTAGTTTGGACTCCCTAGCAGGAGGCTGTAGTTTGGACTCCCTGACTCTGTAACAGGAGGCTGTAATGTGAACTCTGTAACTGGAGGCTGTAATGAGGACTCTGTAACAGGAAGCTGTAGTTTGGACTCTGTAACAGGAGGCTGTAGTTTGGACTCTGTAACAAGTTTGGACTCTGTAACAGGAGGCTGTAGTTTGGACCCTGTAACAGGAAGTTGTAGTTTGGACTCCCTTACAGGAAGCTGTAGTTTGGACTCTGTAACAGGAAGCTGTAGTTTAGACTCTGTAACAGGAGGCTGTAATGTGGACTCTGTAAGTGGAGGCTGTAATGTAGACTCTGTAACAGGAGGCTGTAGTTTGGACTCTGTAACAGGAGGCTGCAGTTTGGACTCTGTAACAGGAGGCTGTAGTTTGGACTCTGTAACAGTAGGCTGTAGTTTGGACTCTGTAACACGAGGCTGTAATGTGGACTCTGTAACAGGAGGCTGTCGTTTGGACTCCCTAACAGGAAGCTGTAGTTTGGACTCTGTAACAGGAAGCTGTAGTTTGGACTCTGTAACATGAGGCTGTAATGTGGACTCTGTAAGTGGAGGCTGTCATTTGGACGCCCTTACAGGAAGCTGTAGTTTGGACTCTGTAACAGGAAGCTGTAGTTTGGACTCTGTAACAGGAGGCTGTAATGTAGACTCTGTAACAGGAGGCTGTAGTTTGGACTCTGTAACAGGAGGCTGCAGTTTGGACTGTGTAACAGGAGGCTGTAGTTTCGACTCTGTAACAGGAGGCTGTAATGTGGACTCTGTAACAGGAGGCTGTAGTTTGGACTCCCTGACTGTAACAGGAAGCTGTAATGTGAACTCTGTAACAGGAGGCTGTAGTTTGGACAACCTAACAGGAAGCTGTAGTTTGGACTCTGTAACAGGAAGCTGTAGTTTGGACTCTGTAACAGAAGGCTGTAGTTTGGACTCTGTAACAGAAGGGTGTAGTTTGGACTCCCTAACAGGAAGCTGTAGTTTGGACTCTGTTACAGGAGGCTGTAGTTTGGACTCTGTAACAGGAGGCTGTAGTTTGGACCCTGTAACAGGAAGCTGTAGTTTGGACTCTGTAACAGGAGGCTGTAATGTGTACTATGTAACAGGAGGCTGTAGTTTGGACTCTGTAATGGGAGGCTGTAATTTGGACCCCGTAAAAGGAAGCTGTAGTTTGGACTCCCTGACTGTAACAGGATGCTGTAATGTGAACTCTGTAACAGGAGGCTGTAATTTGGACAACCTAACAGGAGGCTGCAGTTTGGACTCTGTAACAGAAGGCTGTAGTTTGGACTCTGTAACAGGAGGCTGTAGTTTGGACTCTGTTACAGGAGGCTGTAGTTTGGACTCTGTAACAGGAGGCTGTAGTTTGGACCCTGTAACAGGAAGCTGTAGTTTGGACTCTGTAACAGGAGGCTGTAATGTGTACTCTGTAACAGGAGGCTGTAGTTTGGACTCCCTAACAGGAAGCTGTAGTTTGGACTCTGTAACAGGAGGCTGCAGTTTGGACTCTATAACAGAAGGCTGTAGTTTGGACTCTGTAACAAGAAGCTGTAGTTTGGACTCTGTAACAGGAGGCTGTAATGTGGACTCTGTAACAGGAGGCTGTACTTTGGACTCCCTAGCAAGAGGCTGTAGTTTGGACTCACTGACTCTGTAACAGGAGACTGTAATGTGAACTCTGTAACTGGAGGCTGTAATGAGGACTCTGTAACAGGAGGCTGTAGTTTGGAGTCTGTAACAGGAGGCTGCAGTTTGGACTCTGTAACAGGAGGCTGTAGTTTGGACTCTGTAACAGTAGGCTGTAGTTTGGACTCTGTAACACGAGGCTGTAATGTGGACTCTGTAACAGGAGGCTGTCGTTTGGACTCCCTAACAGGAAGCTGTAGTTTGGACTCTGTAACAGGAAGCTGTAGTTTGGACTCTGTAACATGAGGCTGTAATGTGGACTCTGTAAGTGGAGGCTGTCATTTGGACGCCCTTACAGGAAGCTGTTGGATTACAGGAGGCTTTGGACTCTGTAACAGGAAGCTGTAGTTTGGACTCTGTAACAGGAGGCTGTAATGTAGACTCTGTAACAGGAGGCTGTAGTTTGGACTCTGTAACAGGAGGCTGCAGTTTGGACTGTGTAACAGGAGGCTGTAATGTGGACTCTGGAACAGGAGGCTGTAGTTTGGACTCCCTGACTGTAACAGGAAGCTGTAATGTGAACTCTGTAACAGGAGGCTGTAGTTTGGACAACCTAACAGGAAGCTGTAGTTTGGACTCTGTAACAGGAAGCTGTAGTTTGGACTCTGTAACAGAAGGCTGTAGTTTGGACTCTGTAACAGAAGGGTGTAGTTTGGACTCCCTAACAGGAAGCTGTAGTTTGGACTCTGTTACAGGAGGCTGTAGTTTGGACTCTGTAACAGGAGGCTGTAGTTTGGACCCTGTAACAGGAAGCTGTAGTTTGGACTCTGTAACAGGAGGCTGTAATGTGTACTATGTAACAGGAGGCTGTAGTTTGGACTCTGTAATGGGAGGCTGTAATTTGGACCCCGTAAAAGGAAGCTGTAGTTTGGACTCCCTGACTGTAACAGGATGCTGTAATGTGAACTCTGTAACAGGAGGCTGTAATTTGGACAACCTAACAGGAGGCTGCAGTTTGGACTCTGTAACAGAAGGCTGTAGTTTGGACTCTGTAACAGGAGGCTGTAGTTTGGACTCTGTTACAGGAGGCTGTAGTTTGGACTCTGTAACAGGAGGCTGTAGTTTGGACCCTGTAACAGGAAGCTGTAGTTTGGACTCTGTAACAGGAGGCTGTAATGTGTACTCTGTAACAGGAGGCTGTAGTTTGGACTCCCTAACAGGAAGCTGTAGTTTGGACTCTGTAACAGGAGGCTGCAGTTTGGACTCTATAACAGAAGGCTGTAGTTTGGACTCTGTAACAAGAAGCTGTAGTTTGGACTCTGTAACAGGAGGCTGTAATGTGGACTCTGTAACAGGAGGCTGTACTTTGGACTCCCTAGCAAGAGGCTGTAGTTTGGACTCACTGACTCTGTAACAGGAGACTGTAATGTGAACTCTGTAACTGGAGGCTGTAATGAGGACTCTGTAACAGGAGGCTGTAGTTTGGAGTCTGTAACAGGCGGCTGTAATGTGGACTCTGTAACAGAAGGCTGTAGTTTGGACTCCCTAACAGGAAGCTATAGTTTGGACTCTGTTACAGGAGGCTGTAGTTTGGACTCTGTAACAGGAGGCTGTTGTTTGGACCCTGTAACAGGAAGCTGTAGTTTGGACTCTGTAACAGGAGGCTGTAATGTGGACTCTGTAACAGGAGGCTGTAGTTTGGACTCCCTAACAGGAAGCTGTAGTTTGGACTCTGTAACAGGAGGCTGCAGTTTGGACTCCCTAACAGGAAGCTGTAGTTTGGACTCTGTAACAGGAGGCTGTAGTTTGGACCCTGTAACAGGAAGCTGTAGTTTGGACTCTGTAACAGGAGGCTGTAATGTGGACTCTGTAATAGGAGGCTGTAATGTGGACTCTATAACAGAAGGCTGTAGTTTGGACTCTGTAACATGAAGCTGTAGTTTGGACTCTGTAACAGGAGGCTGTAATGTGGACTCTGTAACAGGAGGCTGTACTTTGGACTCCCTAGCAAGAGGCTGTACTTTGGACTCACTGACTCTGTAACAGGAGACTGTAATGTGAACTCTGTAACTGGACGCTGTAATGAGGACTCTGTAACAGGAGGCTGTAGTTTGGAGTCTGTAACAGGCGGCTGTAATGTGGACTCTGTAACAGAAGGCTGTAGTTTGGACTCCCTAACAGGAAGCTATAGTTTGGACTCTGTTACAGGAGGCTGTAGTTTGGACTCTGTAACAGGAGGCTGTTGTTTGGACCCTGTAACAGGAAGCTGTAGTTTGGACTCTGTAACAGGAGGCTGTAATGTGGACTCTGTAACAGGAAGCTGTAGTTTGGACTCTGTAACAGGAGGCTGCAGTTTGGACCCTGTAACAGGAAGCTGTAGTTTGGACTCTGTAACAGGAGGCTGTAGTTTGGACCCTGTAACAGGAAGCTGTAGTTTGGACTCTGTAACAGGAGGCTGTAATGTGGACTCTGTAACAGGAGGCTGTAATGTAGACTCTGTAACAGGAGGCTGTAGTTTGGACTCCCTAACAGGAAGCTGTAGTTTGGACTCTGTAACAGGAGGCTGTAATGTAGACTCTGTAACAGGAGGCTGTAATGTGGACTCTGTAACAGGAGGCTGTAATGTAGACTCTGTAACAGGAGGCTGTAGTTTGGACTCCCTAACAGGAAGCTGTAGTTTGGACTCTGTAACAGGAAGCTGTAGTCTGGACTCTATAACAGGAGGCTGTAATGTGGACTCTGTAACAGGAGGCTGTCGTTTGGACTCTGTAACAGGAAGCTGTAGTTTGGACTCTGTAACAGGAAGCTGTAGTTTGGACTCTGTAACAGGAGGCTGTAATGTAGACTCTGTAACAGGAGGCTGTAGTTTGGACTCCCTAACAGGAAGCTGTAGTTTGGACTCTGTAACAGGAAGCTGTAGTCTGGACTCTATAACAGGAGGCTGTAATGTGGACTCTGTAACAGGAGGCTGTCGTTTGGACTCTGTAACAGGAAGCTGTAGTTTGGACTCTGTAACAGGAGGCTGTCGTTTGGACTCTGTAACAGGAAGCTGTAGTTTGGACTCTGTAACAGGAAGCTGTAGTTTGGACTCTGTAACAGGAGGCTGTAGTTTGGACTCTGTAACAGGAAGCTTCAACTTTACTCCATGTCTCCAAAAAGTTCACATGCCTCTGTCACAATTTCCCCACATACACACACATTCTACCATCTTAATTGTTTTAATATATCACAATGTATGCATTTAAATGGTCACGCACCTCTTTTAGGTCCTATTTTGTTTGTGCGCTGTAGTTATAATTGAGGCTCTTGGAGCTTTGTATTTCTGTTTGGAACACTTGGAGGCTGCCCATTGACCTTTGGGCAGCGATTGGATATCTTTGGCACTTGGTCTCTTCAGAAGATCCTTGGTGCAATCTAAAAAAGGAACTTTTGTCTCAATGGGAAAAAGTGATGTAACAATTAGAGATTTTTATAAAGTTATTTCAACTTTATTTCAATTTTGAACTGAACTAATGCCACAAGGCGCATCTAGTTAAGTTGAAATAACTTTAAAAATTCTATGCAAATTGTTACATCACTTTTTCTTGTTTGAGACAGCGGTTTATTTTTTAGAGTGTGCTTTGATGACTTTGTGTCAAATGAACTGTTCAGGACACTAAGATGTAGAGTATCACTTGCGTTGTGACGGGATGTCAGCTCTGAGATTTTGGTGAAGTGGCACGTTTCTCTGGGCATGATGCAGCACACATGTGCCTCCGTGTTCCGGATCCCAGCAGCTGGAGAAGACCAAGGGGACAGCCACTGTCCACCTGACTGGAGCAGGATAGATGGTTACTTTTGAAATGTGGGGCTGAACCAGTTGTTGCCCCGAGTGGTTGCTATTCAGGACCCAAGGCGGTTCTGCAGTGTATTGGATGTGGTGATGCATAGCAATAGCGCATAATCCCAAATCTGTCAGGTTTAGTTAAATGCTGGGCATAAGGTCTCCCAGGAGGATCTTCATGTTTCTTTCTTTATGAAAGCTTTAAATGACTATGTAGATCTGGCAAACAACACAGCCATTTCTACCAACTCTACTTGTAATTTGATATAAATACTCATTGTAAGTGTCTGGAATTAATCATTTGTGGTGTAATTCAGCATAGTCCTTGCGGTCGTGATTGTGTTGATATTTTTCTTTCCTAAAGCAACACATACCTGAACACATTTATCTCAGCAATACGGTGCACATCCAGAACCTGCAACATGAGAGAACTGATGGCTTTGAGTTTTTTAAATTTCAAGCAGAAAGAGGAGATGTCGACTCTCAGGTAAGAGTGGAGTACCGCCTACTTTCTGTGATGTACATAATGTGGTTGTGGTCCTGTTGGGATGATGGTCATTTCTCCTTTAGAAATGGTTGGGAACGATGTTGTTCTGGGGACACAGGGGGATCTCAAAGGATGCAGAAAGCGCCGTGAAGTGGTACAAGAGAAGTGCAATGCAGATGAAGGATCCCTCAGCCATGTACAACTACACCATTGTACTAATGAAGGTTGTGTTAGATTATAAACACTAAACCTTATTTATGGCTGAAGTGAAGATCGGAAAGCATGCGTGTTTGTGTGCCTGTCTGTGTTTTGACAGGTATTGATTAACTGATTGATGATGATTCCCTCAGGGCCAGGGAGTGAAAAAAAACCTCACTCTTGGTTTGGAGGTGCTACAGAAAGCTGCAGCAATGGTACGTTGTGTAATCAATCCGTGTGTTTACATTATAACGTTCCTTCACTGCGAAGGCAGTTAGGGCTTCGCGGACGCCTTGAATGCTTTAGGCTGGTACTAGGGGATTACACTGAAGGATGACAAAACAGCAGTGAAATACTTTGAGCAAGCAGTACAAAGTGGGAGTGCTGATGGCATGTTTAACCTGGGAGTTTATCAGCTCAGCGGGAAAAATCCTGACAGCTCTCCGAGGAATGAGGTTGAAATCCCACATCAGATCCGAATTCATAGCGAGTGGAAGAAGCGCTGTCGCTGATAGAATAATACTGTATGTCCAATGTTGTTCTGCAGACGGCTGCATTTCAGCACTTCCTGAACGCGTCGAGGTTTCATCATGTTGGCGCTTCGGTGGAGGCGGTGTGGTACCTTTCGACAGGAAGCTTGGAGGGGGTGTCTCAGGATACGGAGAGGGCCGTGATGTAAGAGGCTTTCATTAGCTTGGTGAAAAAAGCTTTGTTATTTCAGGCTGTTGCTCTGTAGCCTCCAGCTCAGTGGCATCTAATTTCAATGACAGTGGCTAATTCAAGGTCAGAACCCAGTATTTGCATATCTAAAAATAAATGCAACAGCCGCTGTTTTATTATGTAGAATGGAGCGGATCTGTTTAGCAAATGAAACTGAAGCATCCAGTGAATTTAAAAGTGGTCCTGTTTTTTTTAGAATGACCTCAACAATGAAAAATTATGTTGTTTTTTTTTTTTAGATGATGTGAAAATATTTCAGGTTTATGTAGAGGATGTTGTGGTCACCGCTCCCCTCTTTATAGTCTGTGTAGAATGCTTAAACGAGTCTGTGAGCGGAATGGACACCTGGGATTTATGATCACGGAGGCTCTGGAAGCCTACCTCCAGGGCTCCTGGTGAGTGCATTAAATTCACTGACTTTGCAGCAGTCCTCCTTTATTTATTAATCATATGTGTTGATGTTTAGACTTTGTTGTTCACATAGTCCGCATGTCTTTATCACCATGTTATAAATGTCACAGGCATGAAGCTTTTGTGAAGTATGTCCTGGCAGCAGAAACTGGTCTGGGGTTGGCCCAAAGCAATGCTGCTCACCTGTGTCAGGTACAGGTACACACACTTAAATATAAAGAACAAACAAACAAACCATGCACACATGCACCTTCAACAATCACATGTAAGTAGCACAACTAACACAAGAGATGTGACTCGAAGTGTTTAAGATAAACATTAAATACAGAGGGAGAACATTTATGGATTTGGCACTTTCATTCAGAGAAATTTTAAATCACATTTGCACACCAATGCAAGGAGCAACTTGAAGTCAGGGTCTTTGTACAAAGACGTGTTTACACACAGTAACTGAGCTTTTATCCTGTGATCCCTCTGTTAATAGACAGCTCAATTGATCCACCGAGCTGCGGCTGCTCAATTAAAATAAAGAAAAAGAAAGGAATTTTCAAAAAAATCACCAAAAAATGATTGAATGGAGTTATTATTATTCTTAGTTTGGGCGTGCCTGATGATTTGCATGATTTTGCTTTAGAAATCACTGGTTGTCTGGATCAGAAATTTCAGTTAAATATATCATATAGCAGACAAACACACAAACAGTGATATTTGAGAAGTGAAATGAAGTTTGTAGGATTTACAGAAAGTGTGCAATAATTCTTTAAACAAAATTAGGCAGGTGCATAAATTTGGACACTGCAACAGAAAAAAAAATACATCATTTAGTAGATCCTCCTTTTGCAGAAATACCAGCCTTTAAACGCTTCCTATAGATTCCAATGAGAGTCTGGATTCTGGTTGAAGGTATTTTGGACCATTCTTCTTTATAAAACATCTCAGGTTTTCCGAGCATGGACAGCCTGCTTAAAATCACACCACAGATTTTCAACAATATTCAGGGGACTGAGATGGCCATTCCAGAACGTTGTACTTGTTCCTCTGCACAACAACTTTAACAATATTCCCAGTACCTGCACTGGCCACAGTGGCCTGCACTGGTCTGCTATATGATATTTTTAACTGAAATTTCTGATCCAGACAACCAATGATTTATAAAAGAAAATCATTAAAATGATCAGAGGTGCCCAACCTTTTGCATATATATATATACGTATATATATATATATATATATATATATATAGAGAGAGAGAGAGAGAGAGAGAGAGAGAGAGAGAGAGAGAGAGAGAGAGAGAGAGAGAGAGAGAGAGAGAGAGAGAGAGGCAACTAAGTATTTGATTCACTGTCAGTTTTGCAGGCTTTCCCACCTACAAAGAATTGAGAGGTCTGTAATTTTTATTGTAGGTACACTTCAACTGTGAGAGACAGTATCTAAAAAAAAAAAAAAAAAAAAAAAATAGAAAATCACATTGTATGATTTTTTTAAAATAATTAATTTGCATTTTATTGCATGAAATAAGTATTTGATCACCTACCAACCAGCAACAATTCTGGCTCTCACAGACCTGTTAATTTTTCTTTAAGAAGCCCTCTTATCCTGCACTCTTTACCTGTATTAATTGCACCTGTTTGAATTCATTGCCTGTATAAAAGACACCTTTTCACACACTCAATCAATCACACTCCAACCTATCCACCATGGCCAAGAACAAAGAGCTGTCTAAGGACACCAGGGACAAAATTGTAGACCTGCACAAGGCTGGGATGGACTACAGGACAACAGGCAAGCAGCTCGGTGAGAAGACAACAACTGTTGGCACAATTATTAGAGAATGGAAGAAACACAAGATGTCTGTCAATCTTTCTCGGTCTTGGGCTCCATGCAAGATGTCGCCTCATGGGGTAAGGATGATTCTGAGAAAGCCCAAAACTACATGGGAGGACCTCATGTACAAAGACTTGCGTTGACTTTCTACTAAAAGTTGGCATACACCAAAATACTGAATCAGGTGTAAGCACAAATATATTCATATCACAAAGTGTGCATAGACATGAATCTACACACATTTGGTTTGTACATCCCACTGAACATGGAACTTAGCACATGTGCACATGCACCAAACTCCTCCCGTGCACACGCTGAAGTAAAAATATATTAGGTGTACGGCAGTTGACAGTGTGTGACATTAATATTGCACATGCTATTATTGACAAATACCGAACACAGTCGGGGGCTTGTTAAGAGGCTCCATAGTTCCACCATCAAGAAAAAGAAAACACATTAATAATAATAATAATAATAATAACAATAACAACAAAACATTTGAATTCGGACATGCCTAAATGTGCCCGCATTGGTTTTTGTTCTGAACAATTACACAGATAAACTATTTAACCACCAAGCAGCCCCTCCATCATGCACCATGCTAGCCTCCAGTCTGATGCGCATTTGTCCACCACATATGATTTGAACACTGATGGAATGAAATTGTTTCCTATTAACAAAAACAAATTCATCATGTGATGGCACCTTTATAGCAATACGTATGTGTGCAGTTAATAGCACCGATTACATTTAGGAAACCGGTACCTGGATGACATTCGGATGATTGTGTTCCACACAGCTGGTGGCTCGGCTCAAGGTTGACTAGCACATGCCTGACCAATCAGCCAGCTTCCGCTGGAATGCCCCTTTTGCCAGGACGCCCAGCGTGCTCTGGGCAGGCTGCAGTTCTGTGCACAACTCCAGTGATAGTGGTCTTGATAATCGAAATCGGTTTATGAGGCAGTTATCGTCATTTGCAAGGAAATCCTCGCGTTCCCTGAATACACGCTCGTGTTGGATTGCACCATTTTAATGTCCTCTGACAACAATAATGCAGCCACTATTAGTGCCATTTTACGCATCACTTTGCGTGCGCTTTTATATCCATCCATATAATTGCAAACACATGGGTGTGTTAAGTGTTCATCAGTGTATCTCTGGTGATGTGCACATCACTCTGATGACTTCTTGTTTTCACACTATTAACGGTTCCCAGCATCAGCTCCATGTGTCTGAGGTGGCACAATAGCTACAGAAACGTGTGCACACCAGCCAGTATTTTTGCATAATGCACCGCACATTTCCACGGTCATTTCATTGATTGATTGATTTAATTGGAGACAGATGTACGCCAGGTTTTTGTGTGTACACAGAGTTTGTACATGAACCCACTGGAGAAGCTCTGTATGGAAGAGTGGCCCAAAATCCCTGGTGCTTGGTCAAGAACTACAGGAAATGTCTGACCTCTGTAATTGCAAACAAATGTTTCTGTACCAAATATTAAGGTCTGGTTAGTTTTCTATTGTGTCAAATACAGGGTGGGCCAATAAAATGTTACTACTTTTTGATCATACACAAGTTTTTGAAATGAGAGCTTATTTGAAAATTTTATTTACAGACTTGTAACAGAAGCATCAAATTAACATTTGATACCAAAGGTTTCCCACTTCTCACCTCTCTTGTTTTCCCCACAGTTCAGTAATTGATGACATGTTCAATCCACACTCCTCTTCTTTGGATTACAAAAGTGGTAACATTTTATTGACCCACCCTGTACTTATTTCATGCAATAAAATGCAAATTAATTATTTAAAAATCATACATTGTGATTTTCTGAATTTTTTTTTAGATTCTGTCTCTTAGTTAAAGTGTACCTACGGTAAAAATTACAGACCTCTCCATTCTTTGTTGGTAGGGAAATTTGCTAAATTGATAGTGGATTAAATACTCATTTGCCTATCTATCTATCTATCTATCTATCTATCTATCTATCTATCTATCTATCTATCTATCTATCTATCTATCTATCTATCTATCTATCTATCTATCTATCTATCTATCTATCTATCTATCTATCTATCTATCTACTGTATATATATATATATACGAGGTCTGTTAGAAAGTATTCAACCTTTTTATTTTTTGCAAAAACCTGATGGATTTGAATCACGTGTGCTCGCATGAGCAAACCTTGAACCTTCGTGCGCATGTGTGAATTTTTTCACGCCTGTCGATTGCGTCATTTGCCGGCAAGCAGCCTTTGTGTGAGGACATGTGTCATGCTCTTGTCGGATTTTCATTGCAATGAAAATGGCGGAACGACTGGAGCAGTGCTACTGCATCAAATTTTGCCAGAAACTGGGCGACAGCCAGGTGGAAACTCGGCTACGCCTCCTCCAATATAACTTTTCTTCATCCAATATTTCTCTATGTTGGACTCCTTACCATCCATTATTTGTATTATATATATATATATATATATATATATATATATATATATATATATATATATATATATATATATATATATATATATATATATATATATATATATATATATATATATATATATATATATATATATATATAGTTTTCATTTGGATCTGTAGTAAGTAGAAGTAGAAGCTGCCACTTGTGCAGCCAAACCTGGTGATTTCAGTCATTAGCTCATCTACCTGCCTGAAGAGTTGAACTAACTCGAATCAGCTTTTTCAATGTGGTGAATGGAACAACTATGTAGTAGGCCTTTAACTCACTGAAACCGGGGTTCCTCGTCCCTGCAGTGCTGTGTCTCTCCTCGCCTGTCTGTGGTTTTATGTGGAACTTCATTCACTCTCTTTCGTTCAGCTGTTTTTCATTCTGTCAGTCATGCACCTGTTCCCAGTTTCAGTAGTCATGCCCGCACTTTATCACTTCCCACTCTTCATTCAGGCTTTGCTGGTTGTTTGTTGGTGTTTCGTGCGCATGCACACCATCGCTGAGTGTGAAGCCCAGTTTCTTGTGTGTCTGTCAATCTGCCGGCCTGAAGTTCCCCTGCTGTCTCGACCCCAGGGCTGCTTCACATGCCCATCCTCAGGGCCGTCCATCTTGTATGTCTGCTGCTTGGCTCCTCGGGTCTGTTCACCTCCTCTGGTTCATATCTGGCTGTTTGCCTGCCTCCATGTCTGTCTGTGTTCAGAGCTTGAGTCATCCATCTGTGAATCCTCCCCTGATCGGTATCTGTACACGGTAGAAGCCCAAATCACAAAGTTTGCATAATATGGAAAATGGCAAAAAACAAAAAGAAAACACACAAACAAAACCTGCAGTGATTATTACACCAACTTTGACTTCTATTTCATTGTAGACAGTATGAACCCACCACATTTCAAGTTTTGTGCAGCCAGCTTCATTTCATTTGTTGAAATACAACCATTCCTGCATTTCAGACCTAAATATAAGGATTAAATCATCACTTTTACAGCCAGTTTTGTTGGGATGGATACATGAACATTTCCAAGTCTTGGCGTTTCCATTAATCATTAAGAAATACAAACAGTATGGCACTGTATGGTAAATTTGTGTCAAGTAGACAGTTCTCAAAAATTGAGCGACCATGCCGGGTGGAGGCTAGTGAGGGAAGCCACCAAGACATGCAGACAAGTCTCAAGGAGTTATAGGCTTCTGTGGTTGTAGTTCGAGAAATTGCATAGTGCAACTTTTGTCTGTTGCATCGTCAGTGACACAGCTTCATAATGAAGTGGTATAGAAGAGAATTTTCTTAAAAAGAACATGCAAAACTTCACCTGCAGCTTACCAGAAGGTACCTGGGAAACCTGAACCTAGGCTTCATCTGTTTTTCTGTTTTACAATCCTTCTCAATGCCACCATGATCTGTGTGGTGATGCAACAGGCAAACATTGCACTATTCAGTTTCCCCACTCAGAACCACAGAAGCCTATAATTCTATTCTAAATGTTCATGTATTCATTCCCTAACTTGTCAAAAGAAAACTGGTTGTAAAAGTGATGATTTAATCCTTATATTTAGAATAAATTGCCCTGTCCTCATTGTTTTTGGAAAGTGTTACAGGCCTTAAATGCAGGAATGGATGTATATTAACAAATGAAATGAAGTTAACCACACAAAACACGAAGTACAATACTTGGGTTAATTTGGCCTGTAATGAAACAGAAGTTAAAATATATCACTTTTTTTTTTCTTCATTTGCATGTTGTCCCAACTTTTTTTTGACTTGGGATTGCAAATAAGTCACCTTCACATACAAAAGCCTGTGTGTGTCCTATAAAAGGGTATAAAACATTCCTGTTGGGTGACACCTTTACTGAATAGGACACACACATTCGTTCAGGAAGTCAGATCGAGAGCTGTAGATCCATGACAGCGACCAACATCACCCTTACTCTGGAAAATGTGACAGCCAGGAAGCCAAAGTCAGCACATCTGAGAGACCTACTGAATCCCCAGATCTGGACGTACTCTTGTGCCATTTTAATAAAAGATGTTGCCAAATCATGCTGCTGACCCCAAATACAAGTGGACAGGAGTCTCGCCCGAGCCTTGTGGTAAATGAGCAAAGGCTATTGGGTCAAGAGTTGGCTCGGTTGAAGAAACTAGTCCAGAAATGTTGGGGAAATGACACAAAAATAAATGACATGAGAGAGTGGAGGAAAATCAGTATTGTTCATGCAGAAAACTATGTGGAAAGAGAGTATGGCCGGGGAGATGGGAAGAGACTGTAACGTGCCGCAGAGGTGGAGCACATAGGTAAAGGATGAATGATGCCGCGAAATGAATATCCAAAGAGATGAGGCAGTCATTGTTAATAGGAGGAGGGACAGGGTGATCAGTATCAGTCTAGGGATTGATGAGGCCGTGGCTATAATCATTTATGCACACGTTCCACAAGTACACTTTTCCTTTTCAGACAGGGATCGTGAATCTTGATGACTTCTAAGGAAGAACCAGACTTGTGATGATCCAAAATTACCCTCATGAAGCTTTGACCTAATTAGTTAGATTTTTATTTCCTGCTCCTAAACTCAAAGAAACACAGGTTCCACATATAAGCCCTTATATTTAGTGAGGGGTTCCCAGCTGATTTTGAATTATGCCAGTTAATCATTGAAAAGGTTTTACAAACAGATTTTTTTTTTTTCCCCAGAGAATAAGTTACACAAGAGAATGTGTGACATTTATTTTTAATACATGGTGCGACTGCTTCATGCAACAAGCAAAATGAATTTAATTGGCTGCATTATTATTTATTGATAATGCAAACACTGCATTAGCGATCAGAGGCTAACGAGCTAATTAATGTTACTGTACCAGGTGCAAAATGTTAGTACACTGCTTCCTTTGACCACTAACTAAACAGACCACCATATAAGAGGTAAATTCGCAATTAAATTAAATGTTAGAGAACTCTGCATATTATTTATGTACTGTGCATCCGGAAAGTATTCACAGTGCTTCACTTTTTCAACATTTTGTTATGTTACGCTCTTATTCCAAAATGGAGTAATTTTTTATTTATTTATTTTTTTTGCTCAATACTTTGTTGATGCACCTTTGGCAGCAATTACAGCCTCAAGTCTCCTTGAATATCATGCCACAGCCTTGGAGCACCTACAGTTGTGCTCAAAAGTTTAAATAGCCTGGCAGAATTTTTGCTTTTTTGGCCATTTTTCAGAGAATATGAATGACAACATAAATACTTTTTTCACTCATGGTTAGTGGTTGGGTGAAGCCATTTATTGTCAAACAACTGTGTTTCCTCTTTTTAAATCAAAATGACAAGAGAACTACCCAAATGAACCTGATCAAAAGTTTACATACCCTTGTTCTTAATACTGTGTATTTCCCCTTTAACAGCAACGACAGCTTGGAGTCTTTTGTGGTAGTTGTGGACGAGGCTCTCTGAAGGTGAAGCTGCCACTGAATATGTTTCAGACATCAATTACAAAGAAATACAAACAGTATGGCACTCTATGGTAAATCTGCATGGAGTAGACAGTTCTCAAAAACTGAGTGACTGTGCAAGAAGTAGAAGAGTGAGGAAAGCCACCAAGACACACAGACAACCCAGAAGAAGTTATAGGCTTACGTGGCTGTGATTGGAGAAATTATGCACAGTGCGAGCTTTGCATTTTGTATCACCAGTTATCCATCTTCATGATGAAGTGGCATAGAGGAGGATTTTCTTAAAAAGAAGACCTGAAAGTTTAGCTACAAATTGCCAGAAGGTACATGTGAGATGCAAGTCTGGATTTGATCTGTTTTGGTGAAAGAAAATCCTTCTCTGCTCTACTCCACTATGAAGCTAAGAGTAGTGATGCAAAATGTAAAGCTTGCACTGTGCACAATTTCTCCAATCACAACCACAGAAGCCCATAACTTCTCCTGGGTTGTCTGTGTGTCTTGGTGGCTTTCCTCACTCTTCTCCTTCTTGTACAGTCACTCAGTTTTTGAGAACTGTCTTCTCCATGCAGATTTACCATAAAGTGCCATATTGTTTGTATTTCTTCATAATTGATGTAAATAATGTCCGAAACATATTCAGTGGCAGCTTTACCATCAGAGAGCCTCGTCCAAAACTAACACAAAAGACTCTAAGCTGTCGTTGATGTTAAAGGGGTAATACACAGTATTAAGAACAGGGGTATGTAAACTTTTGATCATGTTCATTTGGGTAGTTCTCTTGTCATTTTGATTTAAAAAGAGGAAACAGTTGTTTGACAATAAATGGCTTCACCCAACCACTAACCATGAGTGAAAAAAAAAGTTTTTGTGTTGTCATTTATATTCTCTTAAAAATGGCCAAAAAAGCAAAAATTCTGCCAGGGTATGTAAACTTTTGAGCACAACTATATATTTGGGCAGTTTTGCCCATTCCTCTTTGCAGCACCTCTCAACCTCCATCAGGTTGGATGGGGAGCATCGGTGCACAGCCACCCACTCACACGCATACACACAATTTCAACATCTTTGTGTGCTTCGTTTTATTATTTTACACAAGTTAAACACATTTGAAATATACTTATGTGTTTTTAAGGAACTGTCTGTGCATTTACACATTTTACAATGTTTGTAAACATTTTAAACATATTTTTTAAAGAACGTTCTATTCTTTCACACATTTTACACACTTTTCAAACATTTTAAACATGTTTTTTTTTTAACTTTCTATTCTTCTATTTTTTACCTTTTGTCATATTTTAAACAACATTTTTTAACATTTAAACATCTCTGTGTGTTTTGAAACATCTTTACCATAACTAACACATTTTAAACTTAAATAATATTAATTAAACTTTTATACATATTTAATCTCTCATCTAGTCTCACCTCTTGTTTAGTGCGAGCAATGAGTCTGGGTCTTTGACGCGCGCAGGCGGATGATGCAGGGATGCAC
Source organism: Thalassophryne amazonica (assembly GCF_902500255.1). Taxonomy (NCBI): domain Eukaryota; kingdom Metazoa; phylum Chordata; class Actinopteri; order Batrachoidiformes; family Batrachoididae; genus Thalassophryne; species Thalassophryne amazonica. The sequence continues at coordinate 96,063,399 of NC_047112.1, read as the reverse complement.
TGTGGAGAGGAGCAAACAAAGATCATCCTCTACTTTCTTCTTTTTTGGTTGCCCCAGTCTCTGTCTTCTCACTGGTAGATTTGCACGCTAAAAATTTATTCACTTTGCTCCTGGCATGATAGCCAACAATGTTTTCTTTTTCCTCTTTTCCCCTTCTTCTTTTGTTGGTTAACAGTGTTTACAGTTATTTTTTTTACAGTTTGAAAACCCCTGACCTTGGAGACTATATAGGACTTCATGTTCTCCTGTAGCCTTGATTTGGTGGCCACCGCTTTTTGTAATTGCATTAAAACCTCAACGTTTTTTTCGACAATCACTAAAACAGAACTTGTCATTTTAATGTAGTAGTTGTCATTTTACATCATGATCTATGATGTTATCAAGTTTAAATAAAGTACAGACAGAAAACATGAAAATTATGTGGCTGACAGATAGATGGATTGTTCCAGTTGGTTTTTAATAGTGTACCAGAAGGAAATGAACCCGTAGCAGTCTGAAAGGAAGCTAAAACAAATTAATTAGCTGTCCAAGCTGTATATAAAAACAATCATATATTCTGTATAGTACTCAAATATGGGAAATGATGGTCTTAGAGTGGTGGGCAAACATTCTTCAGTCTGAGTTTCACTGAGGTCCCTTGGGCAAGGTCTTTAATCCCAACGTTGATCCCAGTGAGCACCTTGACATCAGTGTGTTACACTATGTGTGAAAGGCAAAATGTGTGGCATCATCAGAAAGTACTCTAAGCACTAATAAATTGTTACACAGCTTGGATACCAGAGGGCGGATACCAGTGTTTGAGGAAGGAGGAAGACGTTGCATCAGAATTTTGGCTCTCTGTTGGAACTGTTTACACAGAGACTGCTACCTGCTGCTTTGGACTTTGAACTAACAGTCTTTTTCAAGACTTTTTTACTTTTTTTACTTTTTTACTTTTTTTTTTTTTACTTTTTCACCGTGCTCCAACGCCTAAAGAAGACCTCTAACGGTCGAAACATCGCGACGGAGCACTTTTATCAGCTAACTTTCATCAGCGTTGGCAAGCTAACTAGCTTGCTAACGCTTTCGTTTTTATTTTATTTTTTACCACTGTTGTCGTGCGTTACCTGTGCTGCTCCACAGCCTGTCTAGTGGATTTTTATTTTATTTTAGCACCGTTGTCGTGCGTTACCTGTGCTGCTCCACAGCCTGTCCAGTGGATTTTTATTTTATTTTAGCACCGTTGTCGTGCGTTACCTGTGCTGCTCCACAGCCTGTCCAGTGGATTTTTATTTTATTTTAGCACCGTTGTCGTGCGTTACCTGTGCTGCTCCACAGCCTGTCCAGTGGATTTTTATTTTATTTTAGCACCGTTGTCGTGCGTTACCTGTGCTGCTCCACAGCCTGTCTAGTGGATTTTTATTTTATTTTAGCACCGTTGTCGTGCGTTACCTGTGCTGCTCCACAGCCTGTCCAGTGGATTTTTATTTTATTTTTTAGCACCGTTGTCGTGCGTTACCTGTGCTGCTCCACAGCCTGTCCAGTGGATTTTTATTTTATTTTTTAGCACCGTTGTCGTGCATTACCTGTGCTGCTCCACAGCCTGTCCAGTGGATTTTTATTTTATTTTTTAGCACCGTTGTCGTGCGTTACCTGTGCTGCTCCACAGCCTGTCCAGTGGATTTTTATTTTATTTTTTAGCACCGTTGTCGTGCGTTACCTGTGCTGCTCCACAGCCTGTCTAGTGGATTTTTATTTTATTTTTTAGCACTGTTGTCGTGCGTTACCTGTGCTGCTCCACAGCCTGTCTAGTGGATTTTTATTTTATTTTTGCACCGTTGTCGTGCGTTCGCTGTTGCCGTGCGTTACTTGTGCTGCTTCATGGCCTGTCTGGTGCCTTAACTAAAGCACTCCTTCTGCTGAATCACCTCTAAATTATTTATACATTATTCACTTTGCGTGTTTTTAGGAATCCGCTAGGTTGCGTAGCTACTAGCTCTTAGCCGATTTAGCATGGCGGCTTCTCCTGTCTCCCCCGCACTTTTCTGCTCTGGTTGTGAAATGTTTAGTTGTTCCTCGGCCTCCTTTAGCAGTAACGGTACTTGTAATAAGTGCAGCTTATTCGTAGCTTTGGAGGCCAGGCTGGGCGAATTGGAGACTCGGCTCCGCAGCGTGGAAAATTCTACAGCTAGCCAGGCCCCTGTAGTCGGTGCGGACCAAGGTGGCTTAGCCGCCGTTAGTTCCCCCCTGGCAGATCCCGGGCAGTCGGGAAAGCAGGCTGACTGGGTGACTGTGAGGAGGAAGCGTAGCCCTAAACAGAAGCCCCGTGTACACCGTCAACCCGTTCACATCTCTAACCGTTTTTCCCCACTCGACGATACACTCGCCGAGGATCAAACTCTGGTTATTGGCGACTCTGTTTTGAGAAATGTGAAGTTAGCGACACCAGCAACCATTGTCAATTGTCTTCCGGGGGCCAGAGCAGGCGACATTGAAGGAAATTTGAAATTGCTGGCTAAGGCTAAGCGTAAATTTGGTAAGATTGTAATTCACGTCGGCAGTAATGACACTCGGTTACGCCAATCGGAGGTCACTAAAATTAACATTAAATCGGTGTGTAACTTTGCAAAAACAATGTCGGACTCTGTTGTTTTCTCTGGGCCCCTCCCCAATCAGACCGGGAGTGACATGTTTAGCCGCATGTTCTCCTTGAATTGCTGGCTGTCTGAGTGGTGTCCAAAAAATGAGGTGGGCTTCATAGATAATTGGCAAAGCTTCTGGGGAAAACCTGGTCTTGTTAGGAGAGACGGCATCCATCCCACTTTAGATGGAGCAGCTCTCATTTCTAGAAATCTGGCCAATTTTCTTGGATCCTCCAAACTGTGACTGTCTAGCGTTGGGACCAGGAGGCAGAGCTGTGGTCTTATACACCTCTCTGCAGCTTCTCTCCCCCTGCCATCCCCTCATTACCCCATCCCCGTAGAGACGGTGCCTGCTCCCAGACCACCAATAACCAGCAAAAATCTATTTAAGCATAAAAATTCAAAAAGAAAAAATAATATACCACCTTCAACTGCACCACAGACTAAAACAGTTAAATGTGGTCTATTAAACATTAGGTCTCTCTCTTCTAAGTCCCTGTTGGTAAATGATATAATAATTGATCAACGTATAGATTTATTCTGCCTAACAGAAACCTGGTTACAGCAGGATGAATATGTTAGTTTAAATGAGTCAACACCCCCGAGTCCGGGGCGGAGGATTAGCAGCAATCTTCCATTCCAGCTTATTAATTAATCAAAAACCTAGACAGAGCTTTAATTCATTTGAAAGCTTGTCTCTTAGTCTTTTCCATCCAAATTGGAAGTCCCAAAAACCAGTTTTATTTGTTATTATCTATCGTCCACCTGGTCGTTACTGTGAGTTTCTCTGTGAATTTTCAGACCTTCTGTCTGACTTAGTGCTTAGCTCAGATAAGATACTTATAGTGGGCGATTTTAACATCCACACAGATGCTGAGAATGACAGCCTCAACACTGCATTTAATCTATTATTAGACTCTATTGGCTTTGCTCAAAAAGTAAATGAGTCCACCCACCACTTTAATCATATCTTAGATCTTGTTTTGACTTATGGTATGGAAATAGAAGACTTAACAGTATTCCCTGAAAACTCCCTTCTGTCTGATCATTTTTTAATAACATTTACATTTACCCTGATGGACTACCCTGCAGTGGGGAATAAGTTTCATTACACTAGAAGTCTTTCAGAAAGCGCTGTAACTAGGTTTAAGGATATGATTCCTTCTTTATGTTCTCTAATGTCATATACCAACACAGTGCAGAGTAGCTATCTAAACTCTGTAAGGGAGTTAGAGTATCTCGTCAATAGTTTTACATCCTCATTGAAGACAACTTTGGATGCTGTAGCTCCTCTGAAAAAGAGAGCTTTAAATCAGAAGTGTCTGACTCCGTGGTATAACTCACAAACTCGTAGCTTAAAGCAGATAACCCGTAAGTTGGAGAGGAAATGGCGTCTCACTAATTTAGAAGATCTTCACTTAGCCTGGAAAAAGAGTTTGTTGCTCTATAAAAAAGCCCTCCGTAAAGCTAGGACATCTTTCTACTCATCACTAATTGAAGAAAATAAGAACAACCCCAGGTTTCTTTTCAGCACTGTAGCCAGGCTGACAAAGAGTCAGAGCTCTATTGAGCTGAGTATTCCATTAACTTTAACTAGTAATGACTTCATGACTTTCTTTGCTAACAAAATTTTGACTATTAGAAAAAAAATTACTCATAACCATCCCAAAGATGTATCGTTATCTTTGGCTGCTTTCAGTGATGCCGGTATTTGGTTAGACTCTTTCTCTCCGATTGTTCTGTCTGAGTTATTTTCATTAGTTACTTCATCCAAACCATCAACATGTTTATTAGACCCCATTCCTGCCAGGCTGCTCAAGGAAGTCCTACCATTATTTAATGCTTCAATCTTAAATATGATCAACTTATCTTTGTTAGTTGGCTATGTACCACAGGCTTTTAAGGTGGCAGTAATTAAACCATTACTTAAAAAGCCATCACTTGACCCAGCTATCTTAGCTAATTATAGGCCAATCTCCAACCTTCCTTTTCTCTCAAAGATTCTTGAGAGGGTAGTTGTAAAACAGCTAACTGATCACCTGCAGAGGAATGGTCTATTTGAAGAGGTTCAGTCAGGTTTTAGAATTCATCATAGTACAGAAACAGCATTAGTGAAGGTTACAAATGATCTTCTTATGGCTTTGGACAGTGGACTTATCTCTGTGCTTGTTCTGTTGGACCTCAGTGCTGCTTTTGATACTGTTGACCATAAAATTTTATTACAGAGATTAGAGCATGTCATAGGTATTAAAGGCACTGCGCTGCGGTGGTTTGAATCATATTTGTCTAATAGATTACAGTTTGTTCATGTAAATGGGGAATCTTCTTCACAGACTAAAGTTAATTATGGAGTTCCACAAGGTTCTGTGCTAGGACCAATTTTATTCACTTTATACATGCTTCCCTTAGGCAGTATTATTAGACGGTATTGCTTAAATTTTCATTGTTACGCAGATGATACCCAGCTTTATCTATCCATGAAACCAGAGGACACACGCCAATTAGCTAAACTGCAGGATTGTCTTACAGACATAAAGACATAGATGACCTCTAATTTCCTGCTTTTAAACTCAGATAAAACTGAAGTTATTGTACTTGGCCCCACAAATCTTAGAAGCATGGTGTCTAACCAGATCTTTACTCTGGATGGCATTTCCCTGACCTCTAGTAATACTGTGAGAAATCTTGGAGTCATTTTTGATCAGGATATGTCATTCAAAGCGCATATTAAACAAATATGTAGGACTGCCTTTTTGCATTTACGCAATATCTCTAAAATCAGAAAGGTCTTGTCTCAGAGTGATGCTGAAAAACTAATTCATGCATTTATTTCCTCTAGGCTGGACTATTGTAATTCATTATTATCAGGTTGTCCTAAAAGTTCCCTAAAAGCCTTCAGTTAATTCAAAATGCTGCAGCTAGAGTACTGACGGGGACTAGCAGGAGAGAGCATATCTCACCCGTGTTGGCCTCTCTTCATTGGCTTCCTGTTAATTCTAGAATAGAATTTAAAATTCTTCTTCTTACTTATAAGGTTTTGAATAATCAGGTCCCATCTTATCTTAGGGACCTCGTAGTACCATATTACCCCATTAGAGCGCTTCGCTCTCAGACTGCAGGCTTACTTGTAGTTCCTAGGGTTTGTAAGAGTAGAATGGGAGGCAGAGCCTTCAGCTTTCAGGCTCCTCTCCTGTGGAACCAGCTCCCAATTCAGATCAGGGAGACAGATACCCTCTCTACTTTTAAGATTAGGCTTAAAACTTTCCTTTTCGCTAAGGCTTATAGTTAGGGCTGGATCAGGTGACCCTGGACTATCCCTTGGTTATGCTGCTTTAGACGTAGACTGTGGGGGGGTTCCCATGATGCACTGTTTCTTTCTCTTTTTGCTCTGTATGCATCACTCCGCATTTAATCATTAGTGATCGATCTCTGCCCCCCTCCACAGCATGTCTTTTTCCTGGTTCTTTCCCTCAGCCCCAACCAGTCTCAGCAGAAGACTGCCCCTCCCTGAGCCTGGTTCTGCTGGAGGTTTCTTCCTGTTAAAAGGGAGTTTTTCCTTCCCACTGTAGCCAAGTGCTTGCTCACAGGGGGTCGTTTTGACCGTTGGGGTTTTTCATAATTGTTGTATGGCCTTGCCTTACAATATAAAGCGCCTTGGGGCAACTGTTTGTTGTGATTTGGCGCTATATAAAAAAAAAGTTGAATGATTGATTGATTTACATCAGCTGGAAAAACTCTCTAGAAATACTGTCCATCTACCATGGACATGCTGATCATTCATCATTCAGTCTTTCATAGATGCAACAATAACAATCAATAGTAGATGTTTGAATTAGATTTTTAAACACAGCTGTAATCACTGTGTAATAATAGTAAAGTAGATGAGTGAAATAAACATAATTCCCATCGAGTGAAGCACAGTTAATCAGAGCTGGTAACATCCACCCCTGTTTGTAACATCCATCCAACACTGTTTGTTCTTCCAATCACAGGCGTTGAATCTCAGGTCTGGCTGTCAGTGGAGATATCATAACCACTCCACATTAAACTATGATCCTCATCCACCCGGTGACTTTCCTGCCTTTCATTTTGCCCTAACCTCTCTCTCCCTCTCTGTCAATCTGCCCAATCCACAGTGAGCATTTATCTTCTTTTATAGCTCTGCTGAAAATGGGAGACTACTACTACTATTCCTCCAGCAGACGAGCAAACTCATTATCCCTGGTTGGCCAGGCCATATCGATGTATAGCAGAGCAGCTGCAGCAGGCAGCCCCCAGGTGACAGATTTACTTGGGCTGTAATCTCATCACCCTATGATAAACTTAATTAAAATTCCACTGGCTTGGGCACACTGCAATAAAAACAACAAACACAATTATAGGGTGTTATTATTTGAAGAGTCTCTCTGTGAAGGCGCCACCAGCTCACTGTAAGGGTTTTGTGTTCATGCTTACAGGGGATGTACAACTTATTTGTTTTGGAACATCAAGGCCATATTCTTCCAGTGAGCGTCAGAGGATTCTTTAACGTATCCTACCGTGATGACCTGGAAGTGCGAGTATAAAAGATCTTGCAAAGGTTTGACAAACACGAATCAACTATGATGATTGAATAATTACATTTAGATCTCCAAAGTCACATTTACTTTTTAACAATACGTAATTATGGATGACACATTTTACTCTGTATAGATGTGTAGCGACTGAGGGTGAAGACACTGTAATGCCCTGTTCTTTAGCTCTGCTTGGCGTCCAGATGGGAAAGGCCTTGAGGAAAATGAGTCACCACAGTGTGCAGCACCTCTTGGTAGGAAATCATCTCATTTATATCAGCACAGAAAGTCAACATTTGAAGCTGCATGCTTATGCCATTTTCCTTTCCTAACATGATCCACTTTTAATCGTTGAAATGACAAAATGCAAATTAGGCTTTCAACAATAATATGAAAACCTGTACACTGTTGTAGTAATGTATTTCAATTATGCTACTTATCTCTCTGGAGGTACAGTCCTGGTCAGAATCACTGGTAGTCTAAATTTTAAGTACATAAGTTAAAATGTGTTCACAAATAAATGCAAATGGTTTGTTTTATCAGAATTATCCTATGCACTGGAAAAGTGACATATAGCCTATAAAGTGACTGAATCAATAGATAGATAGATAGTGCTGTTTGAAAAGGTGGGCGTGTTCGCAAACAGCAGCAGCTGTTGGGATCTGTGGACCTGCAAGTCACAGCTGAAGAACACGTACCGTGTTATGACAGACATGACCTTACAACTCTCCACCGTGAGGTGTGTGTATGTGCATGCTGTCCTCACGTGGAAATACATAAAATATATATCACCTTTGCAATGGGCTGGAGTGGCTGCACAGCACGCACATTGGCAGGCTGTGCCGGGTGAAAAGGACCGTCTGATCATGTGTACATTCAGCTGACGATCTGAATGTCATGTCAGCTATGGTTTACATGATGCAGTGTCCTTAGGCGCTGGCAGCAAATGTGGATATGATAAGAGTGAACTGCTTCGTTCATGTCATTTTATGACTTGACATCTATGACCATGGGTCATATACAGAGGAACAGAAGGATCATACTTGTATTGTCCGCTCAATAAGAGAGATTAAATATTAGAAATTGCAGTGTTTTTTGTTTTGGTGTGATTTTTTTTTCCCCCACAGCAGTGGTGCAATATGGTGCCACACATTCCAGGTGCTTGCACTGTGTTCACCCTGACGGCACGATGCAGTATCGTGCACACATGTCCAACCGTGTGTCCCTCCTGACAGCAGTTGGAATGTTTCACAGTTCCCCATTTTGCTTTTTGTTTTCCGTTTTTTCGGTCGGTTTCTGCTTCTTATGCCCAATTTCATGTTATGTGTGAAGGGGCCCTAAAGACCACACCTTTGCATATAGACAGGAAAAAACTTTCATACTACACTCAACAAAAATATAAATGCAACACTTTTGGTTTTGCTCCCATTTTGTATCAGATGAACTCAAAGATCTAAAACTTTTTCCACATACACAATATCACCATTTCCCTCAAATATTGTTCACAAACCAGTCTAAATCTGTGATAGTGAGCACTTCTCCTTTGCTGAGATAATCCATCCCACCTCACAGGTATGCCATATCAAGATGCTGATTAGACACCATGATTAGTGCACAGGTGTGCCTTAGACTGTCCACAATAAAAGGCCACTCTGAAAGGTGCAGTTTTATCACACAGCACAATGCCACAGATGTCGCAAGATTTGAGTGAGCGTGCAATTGGCATGCTGACAGCAGGAATGTCAACCAGAGCTGTTGCTCGTGTATTGAATGTTCATTTCTCTACCATAAGCCATCTCCAAAGGCGTTTCAGAGAATTTGGCAGTACATTCAACCAGCCTTACAACCGCAGACCACGTGTAACCACACCAGCCCAGGACCTCCACATCCAGCATGTTCGCCTCCAAGATCGTCTGAGACCAGCCACTCGGACAGCTGCTGAAACAATCGGTTTGCATAACCAAAGAATTTCTGCACAAACTGTCAGAAACCGTCTCAGGAAAGCTCATCTGCATGCTCGTCGTCCTCATCGGGGTCTCGGCCTGACTCCAGTTCGTCGTCGTAACCGACTTGAGTGGGCAAATGCTCACATTCGCTGGCATTTGGCACGTTGGAGAGGTGTTCTCTTCACGGATGAATCCCGATTCACACTGTTCAGGGCAGATGGCAGACAGCGTGTGTGGGTGAGCGGTTTTCTGATGTCAATGTTGTGGATCGAGTGGCCCATGGTGCCGGTGGGGTTATGGTATGGGCAGGCGTCTGTTATGGACGAAGAACACAGGTGCATTTTATTGATGGCATTTTGAATGCACAGAGATACCGTGACGAGATCCTGAGGCCCATTGTTGTGCCACATCCAAGAACATGTTGCAGCAGGATAATGCACGGCCCCATGTTGCAAGGATCTCTACACAATTCTTGGAAGCTGAAAATGTCCCAGTTCTTGCATGGCCGGCATACTCACCAGACATGTCAACCATTGAGCATGTTTGGGATGCTCTGGACCGGCGTATACGACAGCGTGTACCAGTTCCTGCCAATATCCAGCAACTTCGCACAGCCATTGAAGAGGAGTGGACCAACATTCCACAGGCCACAATTGACAACCTGATCAACTCTATGCGAAGGAGATGTGTTGCACTGCATGAGGCAAATGGTGGTCACACCAGATACTGACTGGTATCCCCCCCCCCAATAAAACAAAACTGCACCTTTCAGAGTGGCCTTTTATTGTGGACAGTCTAAGGCACACCTGTGCACTAATCATGGTGTCTAATCAGCATCTTGATATGGCACACCTGTGAGGTGGGATGGATTATCTCAGCAAAGGAGAAGTGCTCACTATCACAGATTTAGACTGGGTTGTGAACAATATTTGAGGGAAATGGTGATATTGTGTATGTGGAAAAAGTTTTAGATCTTTGAGTTCATCTCATACAAAATGGGAGCAAAACCAAAAGTGTTGCATTTATATTTTTGTTGAGTGTACATGGCACTCAACTTGTTGACAGCCAGAGGATAACAAGGAGGATAGGATAGGCTAACTACAATGTTTTAAAAATGTGTAGCAGGGTGGTGGTCAAGTGGTTAGTGTACTTGATTTCAGTACAGAAAGTTCCCGGTTCAAACCCCACCCTTGCCACATTTCTCCATGTAATGTGGAGTTGCGTCAGGAAGGGTATCCGGCATAAAACCTGTGCCAATTCAACATGCAGATCCACCTCAGATTTGTGATGGTGACCCCAAGCACAAACAAGGGAGCAGCGGAAGGGACCTACAGTTGTTCTTAAAAGTTTATTGACATGTAGTGTAGGGGTGGTGGCCAAGTGGTTAATTTAAACAAGGGAGCAGCCGAAGGGACTTCCTTACTAGTGAGGTAACCGTGTACACATTTAGCTCCGTATTGATGTTTTCATTTGTTCAGTAGTGACAAGAAGCAGTAACAGTAATTAGCCCATTAGCTTCTGCTTGTAAAGTGGTGTTTGCTTTCCAAGTAAATAACCAGCCAGTTAAATTAATTTTGTTTCTTGCTGCATGAAGTGGGAGCAGCATGTTTCAACAATGTGTGATTTATAGACTGATGTGGCTTATATATATTTTTTCCCTCGTCATGCTGCATTTTTGGGCAGATGCGACTAATACTCTGGAGCAACCTATACACCAGAAAATATGATACCTGACTAGCTGACTAGAAGAAACTCTAGCAGGTACTGGCTGTAGTCGACTATTACATCTAGCCGTCCCAACCCTACTTTAAAAATGAAACTAACATTAAATGAGGACAGACTGATTTAAAATTTAGTGAACTTTTATGCCCCAGATTAATCAATAAGCAAAACTGATTTGCTTATTCAACAATACTGTATATTATATGTCTGTCACATGCTGGACAGGTCTGAGATTGTTTTAGTGACTAATGTTATCGTCAAACATATGATGGAAATTAGGAGGAGGTGTGGTTGAATTTATTTACATGTAGCTTGTAATGAGTTTTCATTTCCAAAGCCTACATCTAGTGGTCACCAAAGGCAGGCTGAACAACAACCCAAAAGCTTTCATGAAGTGAAATTAAAATACACGCATATTGTAAAATATATAGGGTAGGTCCCAATTAGTACTTGGATGGAGACCTCTAGGAAGACCAGGGCCTGTTAAGACAAGAGATATGTCACTAAACGTGCCAAATCCCAATACAGTCTTGCACAGGGTTCGCTTTGACAACTGTATGGAAAATGAAACTGGAGATCCTGAAGCAATGAAAGAGGAATATATATATATGTGTGTGTGTGTGTATAGATAGATAGAGTATATTATTTCTGAATCCTTTCTAAATTCTGTGCTTACAGTCTAGGTGTTCCAGTAGTTCACCAGGTCTGTACCTGCATCTTTCTTTTTAATTTAACACTCTGTAGACTGTTGTAATGTATTGGATTTATGCTGCTTCTTTTACTTCAGATATTTACATTGATTCTTTCTGTCTTGACTGTGATCATCAGTCTGCTTGTGCAAATGTGTCTGGGTGAGTACTTGTATTTTGCTCCACTCCTTCTTTTTGCCACAAGATGGAACAATTTCCCCACATATTACTTCCTTACCTCTTGCCCTGACTTCTGACTTTTCCATGACATTCGTATTAATCCTGCTTGTGTTTGATGCACCACACTCATCCTGACAGTGTGTATAAAACAATGTAAGCTCACATATTGATCTTTCACCCTCTGCAACTTGAACACAGAATGGAGAACTGCCACTTTCCGTGCAGCGAGGGCAATGGTATCTTCTCGTGTGCAGGGTGGCATCATGGGAAGGCGCTACAGAGCGGCGGAGAATCTCTGGTTTACCGTAGTGAATGGTGAGCGGTGGCTTTGGCAGACCACCGATTTGGCCGTGACTTTGTCGGGTGTGTGTCTTTGTGTTTTCTGGACCACACTGCTCTATCATCTCCTATGACATACAATAGCCAACACAGTGATCCAACTGCCGCACTAAAGCCCCAGACACGACATATTGTCAGAGCGTACATTTAGAGGATGAGTTATGACACTATTCATGTGACATATTTGGAGGCATGTGACTCATTTAAAGTGCAGGGGCAGAAAGCAGACTGTAAATGTGCTTTATCAGCCTGTTTCAAGCTGGTTTCTGTGGTAACCATCTCACCAATGCTTTGTATATGAAAAACTCTCATCACATACATTACTGAATAAACAGTGCAGTTTATATCATCTTGGAAAGCAGCAGCGAGCAAACACCGTGAAACTGTGATTGTGGAAATTTGGAAGTCCAATAAAACATTTTAAAGTTGAACTGCTGTGAACACTTCTTTAATTGGTAGTTTAGTCACGAGCTACTTATTGGTTTGGATTGACGGCCTGAGCGATGATGTGCTGGGAGATGCTGTTTTAATAGATTAGCTATTAAAACTTGTTCCAAAGCCTATCAGTGACATATTAACGATAAGTGTCTCTAACACGCAACAGCCACATTGTACGCCACTTAAACATGCGGTCCAAGGCCATATCAGAGGAATTCAGGAATGATTGATTTAGTCTCTGACTGAGCAGGTGTGGCGGGTCGATACATAAAACGCGTCTGTCTTATCCATCTCAATGCCACAGGAAAAAAACAAGATTGTGTTAGAGGCTTAGAGGCAGGAATGCAAGGCTGTAAAAGCAGCAGAATTAAAACAGAATGCTCTTTGTGTTGCCACTGCTGTTTTCATAACTATATAACTATGCCTGATGCCCTTTGTTGCCAAGAAATATGATTAATAGTCTGTGTTCCTAAGTGTTATTTACAGATGTGGATGACTGTTGTGATGGTGTGCAGTGTTGTCTGGGATTTGCAAGGCTGTCATTACATACAGTAAATACGGAGTTTCCCCGTGTCAACAACACAATGGCGAGCTCCTTCAATTTAAAGAGATTATCTCTGTACATAATTTACCAATGGAAAAATTATCTCCATCTGTTCTGTCGCTGTCCTTAATGTCTTTGGTTTTTGTTGATGTCCCCCATTTTAAAGCTAAATGTGATGAAAACATTACTTTTGCATGTCACAGAATGTGTTTATGTTGACAGCAATGATCAGAACATAGTCTGATTTATGACTCAAACTCAGACGAGGGGTGTTTGAGATGTTTTGAGCCTCACCCAAAAAAATTAGGGCGTGGTTCTCCATCTTTAGCATTCTGAGAAACCAACATTTCTCGAGAATGTATGAAGTTTTGACTCACTCAATGCAATGTTGAGAAATGTTGGTTCTTTTCAATCGCATCATGTCCTCTGTGTTAGTGGGGAAAATATGTGTAAAATACCACTGCAGTTGCACATTTTATTGTAAAAACAACTAATAATTACACAGATTGTTTTATATATAATAAAAAATATAACGCAATGCTGCAACCATCGGCTGTATGAGCATTGTCTTTATAATTTGCCGTTGTTTAATTAATTATTAAAATCTTATTGTCTTATGTACAATTTGTACATGTTCAATGAAACCCCTTTATCAATTAATCAATCAATCGTAAACAAAATTTAAGTTTTATTGGTGTTTGCAGGAGGGTATGCATGTATGTATACATGAGCTTTTGACAAGTTAGCTTTAAGTTAGCAGAAGTTACCATTAGGGTTGCCAACTCTCTGAAAAATAAATAAGGGACACCTCAACGCCAGGGCCGACCGGCCGACTGACCATTGCCTTCACCCTTCCCAGCGTCTGTGTGAAACGATTTTTAACCATTTGACTGTTGACTTGACCCTGAATTTAGGTACACTCAACAAAAATATAAACGCAACACTTTTGGTTTTGCTCCCATTTTGTATGAGATGAACTCAAAGATCTAAAACTTTTTCCACATATACAATATCACCATTTCTCTCAAATATTGTTCACAAACCAGTCTAAATCTGTGATAGTGAGCACTTCTCCTTTGTTGAGATAATCCATCCCACCTCACAGGTGTGCCATATCAAGATGCTGATTAGACACCATGATTAGTGCACAGGTGTGCCTTAGACTGCCCACAATAAAGGCCACTCTGAAATGTGCAGTTTTATCACACAGCACAATGCCACAAGATGTCGCAAGATTTGAGGGAGCGTGCAATTGGGCATGCTGACAGCAGGAATGTCAACCAGAACTGTTGCTCGTGTATTGAATGTTCATTTCTCTACCATAAGCCGTCTCCAAAGGCGTTTCAGAGAATTTGGCAGTACATCCACCAGCCTCACAACCGCAGACCACGTGTAACCACACCAGCCAGGACCTCCACATCCAGCATGTTCACCTCCAAAATCAGCTGAGACCCAGCCACTCGACAGCTGCTGGAACATCGGTTTGCATAACCAAGAATTTCTTCACAACTGTCATAAACTGTCTCAGGGGAAGCTCATCTGCATGCTCGTCGTCCTCATCGGGGTCTCGACCTACTCCAGTTTGTCGTCGTAACCGATTTGAGAGTGGGCAAATGCTCACATTCGCTGGTGTTTGGCACGTTGGAGAGGTGTTCTCCTTCAACGGATGATGCGAAGGAGATGTGTTGCACTGCATGAGGCAAATGGTGGTCACACCAGATACTGACTGGTATCCCCCCCCAATAAAACAAAACTGCACCTTCAGAGTGGCCTTTTATTGTGGACAGTCTAAGGCACACCTGTGCACTAATCATGGTGTCTAATCAGCATCTTGATATGGCACACCTGTGAGGTGGGATGGATTATCTCAACAAAGGAGAAGTGCTCACTATCACAGATTTAGACTGGTTTGTGCACAGTATTTGAGGGAAATGGTGATATTGTGTATGTGGAAAAAGTTTTAGATCGTTGAGTTAATCTCATACAAAATGGGAGCAAAACCAAAAGTGTTGCGTTTATATTTTTGTTGAGTATAGATGCATACATGCATTTGTTCTGATATGAACATGTGGAAAACAAATTATTATTTAGCAATTTATTTTTAGTGCAAAATAAATTTTCACTCACAATTTCAATATGAGCATTCTGTCTTCTTTAAAAATAAATCTCTGTAGTGCTATTGCTTAACTTAAAATTGTATAAATTAACAAAAAAAAAAAAAAACAATAGAAAATTTGCATCATCCAAAACAATGTAACAGTGCAAAACAATGTAACAGTGCACATTTACACATTTAGTGTAATAAAAAGTGCAAAAAATAGTCTGAAAAGTAAACAATACTGTTGTCGTGCACCTTTTCCACCCAGCCAGTTTCCTTTTCTCATTCTCCCCTGTATTTTTGCATTCTTTTTGTTTGTTGTTTTTTTTTTTAGGAGGAGGGAGTAACGACGTTACAGACATTGCTGTCCGTAGGCGTATCTGCAGTGCCAGTGTCGGGTGTCTGTATCGATATCAGCCATGTGCTTTGTTATTGTTGTCCTGCGACCGTCGTCGGCTCATGACGTCGGTATCTTCTTGTGAGCAGATGCCCTCGACCAATGAGATAAGAGTGATTCTGTATTGTCAACTCGTGTCTGTCAGCTCATGGTGAAAAGCAGGAGAGAGGCTGGGATCAAATTTACTGTAGGTTTCCATATAAAGCGCCAGTCAATTCCATTGATTTCTGATTCTCATAGAAATACGGGACAAACTGCGTCCCATTTCAGGTCAATATGGAACACACACTTTTATTTCCAAATAAGGGACGATTCCGTTTTCAAGGGACGGTTGGCAACCCTAGTTACCATGCACGCTGATGTCCGCAAAATGTCTTGTAAATCACTCTAGAGGTGTTATCAGGTTACAAAAACAGATTTTTCAGTGTTAGAAGTATTTTTCCTCCGCTAGCTTTACATAGTATATGGTATATTTAGCCAAAATGAAGCAAAGTTAGCAACTAGCGACACAAGGAAGTGATGCCACCACGCTAACGTCTGCAAGATCATACAATAAAAATAGGAAGAGAATGTGACGTTGTCACCTCTTAAAATAGGTCAAGGTTAGCAATCTTTGAACTTGTCCAAGGTCTGTGTCCCAAGAATTTTCCTGTGAATTTGAGGATGCTGGCAGTAATAGGACTGGACTTATGCTGAGTAACAGACAGATGGAGGGGTGGACGCAAAGTCTTCGCAATACCCGATGGCCATATTTGATGGCCTAAGGGTAAAAAGTAGAAATCATGCCAAGCTCAATTCTTTTTCCAATTAAAAAAAAAGTTGTGGTTGGAATCCATTCAGCATGTAAGAAAACATAGAAATCAACATTTCATTTGTGCCTGTGTGGCTTATGTGTAGTAAGGAAGACTTCTGAAGATAATCTGGAAGTAAGTGGCAGCCATCTTGGATTTTGCTATTTATCTCCTCAAGGAAAAAAAAAAATAAGCATGGCATATCTTTTTATTAAATTATTATTTTTTAAATAAAACAACATGGTTTGGTTCTTTAACCATAAAATACATAATTATGTCACATATTTTTGAATAATGGTCTTTATTTATTTATTTTTTTACAGACATTATATATAGACATGTATATATAACAACAAGATTGTCCTTCTGCATTTAACCCATCTTAATTACAGTTAAATAAAATCTGCCCGCTATGTCTTATGTGTTGTAAATGCTGTCAAAACTTCATCAGGATATATATTCTGATTAAGGGTGTTTTCATGTCTGTACATATTCATTTAGAGCTACAGAGAGTGCAAATAACTCTGCCACAGATTAGTTACTTTTGATGTCACACTATGAAATAACGTTGACCGAACTGGAACATTAAAATGATAAAATTCAAGTCAGATCAAATCCACTAGGGTGTCAGAACAGCCATTAATACAAACCAGTTAATTTTTATGACATAAGAACAATGTGTTTAAATCTGGATTGAAAGAAATCAAACCGAAATCAGACTGGCTAGCTCAAGACTTCTTGGAGTACTTTGAGAAGAAAATCGGAGATATTAGATTGAGCATATCTAAACCATGCGTTGGCTCAATCTCTGCACCCCTGCCTGTGGAGGTGGGTGTTTAATAATGCGGTAACACCTAGAGTTTACAGAATTTGATACTATTTCACTAGACGCGCTAGCAAAGCTCATGACGTCTACAAAAGCACAACCTGCCTATTTGATCCTATATCAACAAAATTGTTTAAGGACTTGTGGCCCTATTCTTGGGCTGACTGTGCTGGAAATTGTTAATCTTTCATTAAGGTCTGGGTGTTTTAAATCTGCAAGTGATTAAACCATTGCTTAAGAAAATCTGTGTCTTGACCCTGGTGTATTGAGTAATTACAGGCCAATATCAAATCTGTTATTCTGTTCTAAAATTCTGGAAAAAGTGGTCTCACAGCAGCTTGTACGAGGTCTGTTAGAAAAGTATCCGACCTTTTTATTTTTTTCAAAAACCTGATGGATTTGAATCACGTATGCTTGCATGAGCAAACCTTGAACCTTCGTGCGCATGCGTGAATTTTTTCACGCCTGTCGATTGCGTCATTTGCTTGTAAGCAGCCTTTGTGTGAGGATGGGTGGAGTCTCTCGTCGTTTTCTCTTTGCAAGGAAATGGCGGAATGACTGGAGCAGTGCGACTGCATCAAATTTTGCCGAACATGGGCGACAGCCAGGTGGAAACCATTCGGATTCTTCAGATGGCTTTCGGTGACAGATCCTATGGGCATCACACAGATTAAGGAGCGGTACAACCGGTTAAAGACGGCCGCACACGGTGGAGAGCGAGCCGCCTCCGGTCGGCCATCGACATGCTGAATGACCAGATCATTTCCAAAGTGAACGCTGTGTGTGATGCGGGACGTCGTGTTGACTATCTGAGAAATTGCGGAAGAGGTGGACATCAGCACTTTTTCGGCACCTTCCACTGTGACAAGAAGGATTTGGCCATGAAAAGAGTTGCAGCGAAATTCATGCCGATGACTTCGGCACGAAGCTGATGGCGGAGCAAAAGCACCTCCGCGTTGAAGTCTCACAGGACATGTTGTGACATGCACACCTCTATACCCCATTGAGACTGTTTTTATCATAACGGGTGGTCTACTCCAGTGAACACCAGCACAATAAGAGATTTCATCATCTTGAGTGGTATCCCTGGAGATGTCACAATCTCTTGTCCAAAAAGTTTTCTTTTTGTCTAATGTACATCAGTCATACTCTGGAATAGATTACTTTTTCATTAGTAGTATGCTTAGATAGGTAGTATTTCAACTGACTATTCCAGTATTCTCATTTCTGATCATGAGTCACTACTCCTAATATTGAGTTATCTATGCATAAATTTACTCGTCTCCTCTGGAGATTCAAGTCCTTACTACTGGGAGACAAAACATTTTGTGGGTTTGTTTCAATTTGTAATTCTGCTGAAGAATAGATGAGACTCTCTTTTAACCCAAACAAAACTGTATCTTATTCGCTGAAGGCTTTTCTCAAGGGTTAGACTATTTATTATTTTTTAAGCTAATAAAAAAAGAACATCATGATTACTGAACATATTTCTGCTGTTGGTATCCTCAATCAGCAATTTGCTCATAATCCTTCTCCTTATCTACTTAAGAAGTGTGTAAATCTTAAGGCGGAGTTTGACATGATTTCCGCTAGTAACGCTGAGCATTTGTTATTACAAACTTATAGTACTTCCTATAAAACATTGTGTGAAAGCTAATTAATTACTCCAGTCATTAGTTGAAATGTCAGTTTACTTCACATATGATGCCTCAACTAATAGGGATTTCAAGATTGTTACAGATCACATGGAAATTAATTTGTGTAAATCATGTTATTCTTCCTTGTACTACAGACACTATGATAATGTACCACTTCTTAGCTAAACTTGGAATTTTAACTATTGATGCTCTTAAGGCAAAAGGAATTGAATGCCCCACTGTCCTCTTGAAGAATTAAAGTCCTCTATTAAAGCAATGAGAATCTACTAAAGCTCCAGGTTCTGATAGATTTCCAATAGAGTTTTTCGTAAAGAAATTTAATGATAATTAGACACTCTTAATCTTGTCATTTTTAATTAATCCTTGGAAAAGGATTTGTTTCCTCTCACACTGACTCAGTCTTCAGTATCTCTTTTCTTAAAGAGTGCCAAAGATGCCATTCCATGTGATTCTTATAGACCTCTACGTTTATGGACTAATAATTGCCAAGGTTTTGGCCAAAGCTATTGCTTTTTGATTAGAGAGAACAAAATGCTATATTAAGGCAGATTCTAGATTTTGTGGCCATTTAAATTTAACATTGAAAACCCAGTTAATGTATATTTTACATTACAGTACATCTTAATCAAATGTGCCCCAATCACTCTCATATTGGAAAGTGTAGACTGGCACTCACTATTGCATAACAAAGTTTGATCCGGGTCTGATCCGGATTGTGGATTTTATGGACATTTGAATTTAATAATGAAAAGCCCATTTGGTGTACATTTTGCATTTTATCTCAATGAAAAGTGCCTCAATCGTGCTCATTTTTCTGTTACGGATTTACCTACGATATCTCAATGGCATGTCATGATTCATCATTACGAAATGTACGTTAATCTATTGGTTTGTGATATTGTCACAAAAAGTGCAACATTTTTGTAAGGGGAGCACAAATTTATTCTGATACATTCTGTGATGGGTGCACAAAATTAATAATAGTTAATAATAGTAAGATAAAAAAAAAAAAAAAATCCAGAAAATTTTACTCATTTCATAACGGGATCATGAAAAAAAAAGTTGTGACACTTACCACTGTTGCTCTGGGGGTTGGTAAAGTTAGACCTTACTAGTGTGAAGCGCCTTGAGGCAATCTTGTTGTGATTTGGCGCTATATCAATCAATCAATCAACTTTTTTCTTATATAGCGCCAAATCACAACAAACAGTTGTCCCAAGGCGCTCCATATTGTAAGGCAAGGGCCATACAATAATTATGAAAAACCCCAACGGTCAAAACGACCCCCTATGAGCAAGCACTTGGCCACAGTGGGAAGGAAAAACTCCCTTTTAACAGGAAGAAACCTCCAGCAGAACCAGGCTCAGGGAGGGGCAGTCTTCTGCTGAGACTGGTTGGGGCTGAGGGAAAGAACCAGGAAAAAGACATTGCCGAGAAGGGGGCAGAGATCGCTCACTAATGATTAATGCAGAGTGATGCATACGGAGCAAAAAGAGAAAGAAACAGTGCATCATGGGAACGAACCCCCCCACAGTCCTACGTCTAAAGCACATAACCAAGGGATGGTCCAGGGTCACCCGATCCAGCCCTAACTATAACCTTAGCAAAAAGGAAAGTTTTAAGCTTAAGCTTAAAAGTAGAGAGGGTATCTGTCTCCCCTGATTTGAATTGGGAGCTGGTTCCACAGGAGAGGAGCCTGAAAGCTGAAGCTCTGCCTCCCATTCTACTCTTACAAACCCTAGGAACCACAAGTAAGCCCGCAGTCTGAGAGCGAAGCGCTCTAATGGGGTAATATGGTACTACGAGGTCCCTAAGATAAGATGGGACGGATTATTCAAAACCTTATAAGTAAGAAGAAGAATTTAAATTCTATTCTAGAATTAACAGGAAAGCCAATGAAGAGAGGCCAACACGGGTGAGATATGCTCTCTCCTGCTAGTCCCCGTCAGTACTCTAGCTGCAGGCATTCTGAACCAACTGAAGGCTTTTTAGGGAACTGTTGTTAGGACAACCTGATAATAATGAATTACAATAGTCCAGCCTAGAGGAAATAAATGCATGAATTAGTTTTTCAGCATCACTCTGAGACAAGACCTTTCTGATTTTAGAGATATTGCGTAAATTGCAAAAAGGCAGTCCTACATATTTGTTTAATATGCGCTTTGAATGACATATCCTGATCAAAAAATGACTCCAAGATTTCTCACAGTATTACTAGAGATCAGGGAAATAGCCATCCAGAGTAACGGTCTGGTTAGACACCATGCTTCTAAGATTGTGGGGCCAAGTACAATAACTTCAGTTTTATCTGAGTTTAAAAGCAGGAAATTAGAGGTCATCCATGTCTTTATGTCTGTAAGACAATCCTGCAGTTTAGCTAATTGGTGTGTATCCTCTGGCTTCATGGATAGATAAAGCTGGGTATCATCTGCGTAACAATGAAATTTAAGCAATACCGTCTAATAATACTGCCTAAGGAAGCATGTATAAAGTGAATAAAATTGGTCCTAGCACAGAACCTTGTGGAACTCCATAATTACTTTAGTCTGTGAAGAAGATTCCCCATTTACATGAACAAACTGTAATCTATTAGACAAATATGATTCAAACCACCGCAGCGCAGTGCCCTTAATACCTATGACATGCTCTAATCTCTGTAATAAAATTTTATGGTCAACAGTATCAAAGCAGCACTGAGGTCCAACAGAACAAGCACAGAGATAAGTCCACTGTCCGAAGCCATAAGAAGATACATTTGTAACCTTCACTAATGCTGTTTCTGTACTATGATGAATTCTAAAACCTGACTGAAACTCTTCAAATAGACCATTCCTCTGCAGGTGATCAGTTAGCTGTTTTACAACTACCCTCTCAAGAATCTTTGAGAGAAAGGAAGGTTGGAGATTGGCCTATAATTAGCTAAGATAGCGGGGTCAATTGATGTGCTTTTTAAGTATGGTTTTAATTACTGCCACCTTAAAGGCCTGTGGTACATAACCAACTAACAAAGATAGATTGATCATATTTAAGATTGAAGCATTAAATAATGGTAGGACTTCCTTGAGCAGCCTGGCAGGAATGGGGTCTAATAAACCATGTTGATGGTTTGGATGAAGTAACTAATGAAAATAACTCAGACAGAACAATCGGAGAGAAAGAGTCTAACCAATACCCGGCATCACTGAAAGCAGCCAAAGATAACGATAACATCTTTGGGATGGTTATGAGTAATTTTTTTCTCTATAGTCAAAATTTTGTTAGCAAAAGAAAGTCATGAAGTCATTACTAGTTAAGTTAATGGAATACTCAGCTCAATAGAGCTCTGACTCTTTGTCAGCCTGGCTACAGTGCTGAAAAGAAACCTGGGGTTGTTCTTATTTCTTCAATTAGTGATGAGTAGAAAGAAGTGTCCTAGCTATATAAATGAAATAAAGTTGAAAGTTGAGAACTGGGTTTGGGATTTGTCTACACCACCACAATTGGATGGAGATTCCAATTTTATGCCTGTTTGTCTATCTTCCAGTTATATCAGTCGGAAACCAAGTGCCAAAAAGCATTGAGAAATTGGTGCATAGCAGAGATAACCAATGTTGTGTGAAACTATCTGAAAAAGAATGAGAAACCGAAAAGTTGAAAAAAACCTGACAACACGCGACAAAAAAGCTTTGATTCAAGTGCATGAACTAAGTACAATGCTCCTGATATTTGGTCACATCTATTAGCTTATGAAAAGCCACTCTGAACCAGGACTATGACCTTGAAATTTTTTTTTTTCCAAATAAAACTTTACATCATGTGTTGATGGTTGTAGCTTCAGTCTCTCAGCTGCACACCTGCCTTGACATGTTTGATTTCCTTATAGGGACATATGGGGGACTGTCCCCGGAAGTAGAAAAAACTCCATCATATGTTCAATTATGACAGTTGTATTAATGCAAGTGGGTGTAACCTTGTTATATGCATTTTTGCTTTGAGCTCTGTGAACAATCACAAATTATTAACAGATAAACATTGTGTTTTGCCCCTAGTCTTCTGACGATGGTGATACCATGAGCTTGGATGACCTAAATGCAAGATTCCTCGTGGCCAGAGGGGCACAGGTATGAATGCCACCAGTTTCAATCTGACTGTTAAATGTAAGCACCGGCACAAGCAGACAGATTACCAAACAATTTGAAACAAGTCTGAAATGTTATCAGGGTTGGCGGTGTCCTGCAGAAACAAACACATTCTGCAGCATATCAACAGTTTGACAAACAATTCGGACTTCCTCAAGATCAGAATATCACATGGCTTCAAAATTACAAAATGTACTGAAAGTATATACTAAATGTTCTCTGCACAAGGTCTTGCTACACTGTGCTGAGGCTGTGTAGTTGTACTTCTGAGTTTCTAAAGTTTGGACGGGAAACCTCAAGGGGAGAAATATGTCAACATCCACAATACAAAAAACACACTATGTTACTGCAACTTACTTCACATATACTCAATAAAATTTGCCCTGCTAACAGTGCAGTTCATGTCAGTGTGTGGTTAGATTATAAATTTGAAGCAGTCATAGTTCAGAGTATGAAGGCAGCCAGGGAAAGCTGCACCAGAACATCTCACTGCAGGGTTGCTACTGACCCAGTCACTGCAGATTACATTTATGAAGATTATTTAGTGCAGAATACTGAATATTCTTCTCCTGGCAGCCTGCACAGTTTGGACAGCAATGCTTGTGTATTGTCTGTTTTGTTCCTTATGGAAAATGTTCTTATTTCTACTGCAGACACACACACACACACACTATAAAGTACTCTAAGATTTTTTTTTTTTTTTTATGTATACTGTGGAAAGTGATATTTAAAATATGCAAATGGATTTCATACAATTCTGAAAGTCAAATCACATTGGATATATTCTTATTAATGTAGATGCTATGCACAGAAAAATATACAGTCCCCTGCAAAAATCTAAAAAATATCATCAAAATATAAGCATAAGGAGACAGTTTAGAATTTCAGCATTTATTTTGTGGCAGTTACATCATCATTATTTCACTGCAGAATTCATTTGGATGGATTTGTTGGATGGAAACCAGGTAACAAAATCCTGCTGGATTATGAGCAGAGAAATGTGCCACATGGCCAAAAAGTTGCAGCCCATGTTTTCTCACTGTGCAAGTGATACTCTTCATTTTAGTCTCCTGACGTAACCATTTGATTGACTAGAAGTCAGTCCAGAGGTTGGCAAGCCAACAAGACTCCTCCAGATATGCACCCAGAGCCTTCACTGGTGTTCTATGACCCTCTGAATGCACTGTGTGAGAACTGTGGGAGGGGTGGGCCACACGCATGAGCTGTTGGGGACACACCAAAACAGAAGAGATGATCGGAGAGGAACAGTCATTCCGGAAGTGGTCGAGCTGCTGCAGGCCTGGCTGCATTTGCAGCGGCTTCAGGATTTCCATTTCAGCTGTCTGGGCTTATGTATTTATAATGTTTTTTTTTTTTGTATTTTTATTTTTATTGAAGAGCACAAGTCTGCAGGAGTGGAGAGCATAGCACTGTGTTGTTTTTAATCTTTTTTATCTGGAGTGATCTCTCTGTGTCTCTCTCCCACTTTCTCTCTTTTTCTCTGTCTCACTTTGTCTCTCTCTGTCTCTCTCTCTCTATATCCCCCTTTGTCACTCTCTGTTGCCCCCTGTCTCGTTCTCTGATGTTGTGAAAGCTCTCCCACAGCACACATATGTGTCTTAAACTGGAAAAACAGCCAAAAGGACTTAAAAAGTTATTGCTGAATAAATCAAATCAAAGGACATACACCCCCAAGCACTGCTGGACATTGCAGCATCACAGAGAAGAGGCTGGTCCAATGCATGGATGAGCACTGTGTAAGGATGTTGAAGCTGAGTGCGCAATCCACACTTTCCTTCCAACCTCCCCATTCCCCGGGGAGGACTACCCTAGGTTTATTATTTTTATTATTATTTTATTATTTATTTTATTTTATGTTGTCCTTACTGGGTACAGTCAGGGGAATTTCTACTCACATGGGTACTAGCAGGATAATGAACAAACGTGTCATAGTTTCAACTGCGAGTGACCACTTTAATGAGATACCAACTGTGACATTGTCACTCATCTGCATGCTTGCTGCTAATTTGTGTCTCCAGCTGCTCTCCAACAGTCACAGCCCAGTGAGATAGTACCCTAAGACAAGAAGGACCAGGACCATAAAGACTTGGACCTTCGTTCTCTTGCAAATTTACTGGCATTACCAAACACCTCTGTCCAGCAACCTGATGACCCCATAAGCTCTTCCCAGGCATTTCTCAATCTCAAAAGGTTATAACTCAGAGGCAACAATGTCACTGTCAAAATAAAAGAATGCCTGTGCAAGTGCAACACTTTCACCGCATACAGATACACTTATGATGGCCCCGTCCAGGAAGTTTTTGAAAGCCTAGATTTTACTTTTGATCCAGGATGACTGCAAATCCAGATGCTTTAAGTCCTCATTGAGCTTCCCACTACTACAGTCAGAGTATCCACTGATTCCGCAAAGATCATAACATCAACCACAACATCAAGGCACCTAATCCGCTGGTTTCTCCAAGCCTTCCTAACATCCAGTCCTTTGAATCTCTGAATGGCTTTTCCTGATCTGTGCTATCTCTGAACACTATCGAAAAGAAATTAAAAAGACAATTAATGTTATTTGTTTACACATTCTTCACTGAAATGACTACTTTAACGAAATGGATTGCAATGTTCTGGAATGAAAAGAATTTATTTGTTTCACCAAAATGTTTGGTAATTAGGCCAAGCCTGAAACAAACAAACAAACAAAACAACAACAACAACAAAAAACCTGATTGAACTATGGTCACTTTTTTCAGATGAAATCTATACTTTTAAAGATGCTTAAACCAGAAGTTGACATGTTGAGTATTTCTTCATATTATGATTAGTCTTCTTTTCATCCTGAACAATGAACAGAGAAGCACATTATTTTTTTTCTGTGGAAAATTAGATTTTTCTTTTTGCTGTGAAACATGTCATCATCCACTGTAAGTGTGAGGAATCTAAACCCACTGAACTCATTGCTTTCCTGAAGGAAGGAAGTTAATCTATGACCTTATGTGCTCAGTGGAGGTGAACGTTAAAAGGCTGTGAGTGGAACACTTTCCCCTTCATTTGTTGTTATTAGTAAAACTTGGTGCTAATGATGAGTAACAAGCCTTTCACACAGCAGACATTTTGACTTCAGCAGGAAAACCACAGCTGTAATGAACATCACCAAAAACTATTTCACTGAGTGTCCAAATAAGTCATGCAAATGAGTGTGCACAGTACCACATCCTGAAACAGCCAAATGGAACATTAATGACTCTGTTTCCTTGGTGGGTGTCTAATTGCCCTTGTCCAATTTTTTTTTTCAATAATTCATTAAATAAATCAATAAATATAAAAATAACATCCATATATGTTGCATTCTAGTTGAAATATGAGAGTGAAGAAAAATCTGGCCCAACTGCACCCCTTACTGTATTTTCAGTTTGTTGCTGTGTATCAGCATCAGGAATTTTATACCAATCTGCCGACTGGTGCAGAACTATCCATAGTACTGTGAAAAATCAGCACTAGAGCACAGCGTTCATACAGTGCAAACAACCACCACATAAAATGTTACCTTGGAAAAAAATTTTCAATGTCAAAGTCTTGTTAGAAGTGACTTTTCATAAGCACAATTAGATGTGGTCAAATGTCAGAAGTATGTATTTCATTTATGTACTTGAATCAAAGTTTTTTTTTGTGGTGTTGTCAGGTTTTTTTTTTTTTTTTTCAACTATTTCAGTTTCTGAATTCTTTTTCAGGTAATTTTCACAGAATATTGGTTATCTCTGCTATGCACAATTTGTCATTACTTTTAAGTAATTTGGTTTCTGACTGATAACTGGAAGACAGAAAAACAGGCGCAAGATTGGAACCTCCATCCAATTTAAGTGGTATAAGTAAAACCATAAGAGAAAAATTAGAGTGATTGAGGTGCTTTTATTTGTTTTGTTTCAATTCAAATCAATTCAATTCAGATATAATGCAAAATGTACACCAAATGAGCTTTTCAATATTAAATTCAAATGTCCACAAAATCCACAATCCGGATTAAGCTTTGCCAGGTGATAGTGAGTGCCAGTCTGCACCTCACATTCAAATATGAGAGTAATTTGGCACATTTGATTAAGACATAAATATACATTAAATGAGTTTTCAATGTTAAATTTTAAATTGCCACAAAATCTGTAATCTGGATCAGATCCGGATCAAACTTTCTCACTCTATAAGGGCCCCTTCACACATAGTGCGAATATGTACAATTCAGGGTGACTCACGGTGACACAGCTTGTATGAGCGAACCACAAAACATTGCACCAACGGGTAGGCGTACACAATTCTGGTGTGATGGTTCGTGCACGCTATGGTGTCCTTCGAGCAGGAACACAGTGTGAGCACCTACACCACATCGTGCAGCTGATGTGGAGAACAATAAAATAAAAATCAGCTGTGTAATTAGTTAATATCACTGGGTTGATTATAAATAATACATAAAAGGGGACGCAATACAGAACCCCTCGGTTAAAAAAAAATGTCACTCACAGGATTCAAACCCATACACTCTGATAACCAGATGGAAACTTTACCACTCCACTACAATCGCTGGCATTTAATCAGTGTGGAATGTGAATTGCCTGAAATCAACAAAGATATGGACGAGGTTCGCTGTGTCCGGCCAGTGTAGCCCGGAGCAGAAAAAGAGATCTTTACAGCCGTGACTGTGAGTAGACATGCCCCCTGTTCATTAAGCGCCCAGACCATCGTGTCGCTCTCTGTGTTATTTGGTCATTAATTTTTGTTATTTGTTATGTAACTGGTATGTAGGTATTGTCGTAATTATTTATATAACTTTCCTGGCAGTGGTTTCTGTGTCTGTCATCCAGCTGTCAGTGTACTGTGATCAGCTGACAGGCCCCTCCTCGTGCTGTGTGCGATCAGACTGTCCAGCCCCATGTGATCAGATCTGTACATACATTTAAGCATTTTGTGCAAGTGTGCTCCCCACTCCCCGACACACCAGATGTGTTTGGGGAGCGGGAGCACTCGCACAAGTGCGAGACACATGCATCACGTGTGTGGCTTTTTGCAACGCCACAGTTGTGCGGCATTTAGACAAATTTCACATCCAGCTCAATAGTGATTGTCTGCTGACTGCTTTCGTGTTAATAGTATGAATGGCCACACATTTTCTAAGTGCCAAATGACTGGTGTTAGATGTTCGTGTGTGTCATCTGGAATTTCGCCGACACCTGCCACGAGAGGATTTGATGGGCTCACACAGCGCACACTCTGTCATTCAGCCGCTGGTGTGCGCAAATAGATGTAGCAAC
This sequence comes from Thalassophryne amazonica, assembly GCF_902500255.1. NCBI lineage: Eukaryota > Metazoa > Chordata > Actinopteri > Batrachoidiformes > Batrachoididae > Thalassophryne > Thalassophryne amazonica. The sequence goes on along the minus strand of NC_047112.1, from coordinate 96,035,167 downwards.
AGGTATACGAAGCGTTGGAAGCAGCTACGATTTTACACATACTGCATACGATTCCTGCTTCATGTCTGCTTTATACGCAAATCGACCAAATTCGCACTATGTGTGAAGGGGCCCTAGAGGATACGTACCTACATAACAATGTCAAATATTTAAGAAATTTCATCTTTTTTGACAGTTGTGAATTTTTGAAAATCCATTCAATGTTAAAGATCAGGATTTTTCTAATTTTCCAAGATTTTTTTCTGACTTTCACCTTTGACCTGTGACCTTGAAAATTGAATCAGTTCTTGCCTATCAGGACATGAATCTTCAGCAAAACATTCAAAATGATGTATGAAAAATTGTGGGTTCAGGCTGTTCACAAACAAACAGGGGCGAAACCTCCTTCAACTTTGTTGGCGGAGGTGATAAGTTGGTCTTGATAAAATGTCACACTATGACTGTGCAGTGAATGTAGGCATGTACAGTGGGGAAAACAAGTATTTGACCCCCTGTCAGTTTTGCAGGTTTTCCCACCTACAAAGAATGGAGAGGTCTGTAATTTTTATCTTCCGTACACTTCAACTGTGACAGACAGAATCTAAAAAACAATCCAGAAAATCACATTGTATGATTTTTAATTAATTTGCATTTTGTTGCATAAAATAAGTATTTGACCCCCTAGAAAAACAGAGCTCAACCATTGGTACAGAAACATTTGTCTGCCATTACAGAGGTCAGATGTTTCCTGTAGTTCTTGACCAAGTTTTCACACAATGCAACAGGGATTTTGGTCCACTCCTTCATACAGATCTTCTCCAAATCTTTCAGGTTTGGAGTTTCATCTCCCTCTAAAGATTTTCTATTGAGTTCAGGTCTGGAGACTGGCCAGGCCACTCCAGGACCTTGAAATGCTTCTTACGTAGCCCCTCCTTAGTTGCCCTGGCTGTGTGTTTGGGGTCATTGTCATGCTGGAAGACCCAGCCATGACCAATCTTCAATGCTCTTACTGAGGGAAGGAGGTTGTTTGCCATAATCTCGCAATACATGACCCCATCCATCCTCCCTTCAATATGGTGCACTTGTCCTGTCCCCTTTGCAGAAGAGCACCCCCAGAGTATGATGTTTCCACCCCCATGCTTCATGGTTGGGATGGTTTTCTTGGGGTTGTTTTCATCCTCTAAACATGGTAAGTGGAGTTGATTCCAAAAAGCTCTATTCTGGTCTCATCTGACCACATGACCTTCTCCCATACCTCCTCTAGATCATCCAGATGGTCACTGGTGAACTTCAAATGGGCCTGGACATGGGCCGGGCCAGGACCTTGCTGCCCTGCAGGATTTTAAACCATGACAGCATCATGTGTTACTAATGTAATCTTTGTGACTGTGGTCCCAGCTCTCTTCAGGTCATTGACCAGGTCCTCCTGTGTAGTTCTGAGCTTTCTCAGAATCGTCCTTACCCCACAAAGTGAGATCTTGCATGGAATCCCAGACCGAGGGAGATTGTCAGTCATCTTGTGTTTCTTCCACTTTCTAATAAATAATCATAACAGTTGTTGTCTTCTACCAAGCTGCTTGCCTGCTGTCCTGTAGTCCATCCCAGCCATGTGCAGGTCTACAGTTTTGTCCCTGGTGTCCTTAGACAGCTCTTTGGTCTTGGCTATGGTGGACAAGTTGGAGTGTGATTGATTGAGTGTGTGAACAGGTGTCTTTTATACAGGTAACAAGTTCAAACAGGTGCAATTAATACAGGTAAAGAGTGCAGAATAAGAGGGCTTCTTAAAGAAAAATTAACAGGTCTGTGTGAGCCAGAATTCTTGCTGGTTGGTAGGGGATCACATACTTATTTTATGCAACAAAATACAAATTAATTATTTAAAAATCATACAATGTGATTTTCTGGATTTTTTTAGATTCTGTCTCTCATGATACCTATGATGTACCTATGATAAAAATTACAGACCTCTCCATTCTTTGTAGGTGGGAAAACCTGCAAAACTGACAGGGGGTCAAATACTTATTTTCCCCACTGTATGTCATTCATGTCCACACCTCCATTTGTCTTGTGCACAGTCCTCTGTTGCAGAGTTCAGTTAAATAGTACTGTGGGAGAAAATGAACTTCCTCAGTTGCTGCAGGTTCATCAGTTTCATGGGTTAACTGATTTAAAATGTCCAATCAAACTCATCCTGTGACACAGAGTTGTGGTTAAATAATGGGTCATGAGACACAGAATGAGCAGTCAGACCGTTCCTTCAGTTCATTTGACCAAGAGTCACGAGCACCCTAGAAGAACAAAGGGAAGACCTGGATTGGTAGCCTGGGCGGGTTTTTATACGTGGACACTGACACACAAAAGTGCTGATTGTTATGATTAGCTGTTCTTTAGCGCCACTAACTGGTGTCATTGTTCTGTTATCATATCATGCTGTCCTGGTTGAGAAACACAGTTGAGTTCAGAACATCCTACGATATTCGCATCCCGACAATAGGGGGTCTTACAATTTTTTCACTATGGCACTGCTATTGCTGCCCTCATTGGCTCCTCTAGTCACCTTAGCCTCCTCCTGTCACAGTTCACGTTAACTTTGTGAGGTGCCTTTATTCTGATGCTCCTGTTTCTCGTGTATTTCTGTGGTCTTACTTCCTGTTCACGGGCACTCAGGCTTCGGAGTCACATGCACGCTCATTTCCTTGTTTATTGAGTCATGCAGGATTTAGAATGTCTAGTTCCCATATCTGTTTTCTTGCAGCATTTCTTTGTGTTTGACTACCTCTTGCCATCCAGTGTATTCTCCTATTCTATGATCTGAGTTCTGCCTGATGCTTTTAACAGTGTTATGTGGTATGTTTACTAACCGTGTTTCGACTCTGACTTGCTTCCTGGATTGCCTCTTTGTTTATTCACCGTGAGTCCTAACCTTCCACTTGATCGCCTCCTCTGTAGCATACTGATGGTCATTTTTGCTGTAAATAAAGACTGTGTTTTACCCACCTGTGTTGTTCCCCACGTCTCTGGGACTCCGGTCGTGCTATACCACTCACACCTCGAAATGCTTTCTCTTGCTGTTCTTTGCTAAATTTGACATTACCATCTGTTTCTCTGCAGGACTGTCAATGCTGTGCAGATGCTTTGCGCAATCCCTCAAAGCCCCACACAACAAATTTAATTGACATAAACATTTGGTATAAATGTTTTTGGCTGAAGTCAACCCTGAGACACCTGGGAAGTTGCAGTTAGAAGAAAAATAAATTCAGAATATGTTAGAAGAACCATCCTGCTCATCGTGACCGTGTACTTACAAGACAAATCTATCAAGGATGTGATGAATTAATTCATTGCCTTTCATCAGCAATGGTTACACTTGACAAACTAGGTCCTTGTCTTCATTTATAAATTTATAAATGGCTAATTAGTTCTGTGTGATAGTTTTTCGTGTAGAAGAGACAAGATAATTGAGAGGTCCATCTGTTAGGCTCTTTGTATTCTGGCTCTTTAGAAATTCACAGCCCTGTTCTCTATTCACATTTGTCACTGATGTGTGAAAGAAATGACAGAGTGGAGTCAGAGTTAAAGATGACAGTGTGGCACACAGGAACAATTCTACACAGGATATCCAGTGCTATGCAAATGTTTTAGTTATCCTACAAACGTGATAACAATATGGTAGTTGATGCCTCTGTACTTCATCGGTGTTTTAACAACAAATAAGTTCTGAAATGTCCAAAAATGATATAGAGCAAAACAATGAACTTCTAAGATGCTTAAGATTTGGGCAGATTTTCCCCTTTGTCCTCACATAAGAAATAAAGGCATACGGTACATCTGGAAAGTATTCAAAGCGCTTCACTTTTTCCACATTTTATCATGTTACCCACCTTATTCCAAAATGGATGAAATTAATTATTTTCCACAAAATTCAACACACAATACCCCATAATAAAAAGTTATTTTTTGTTTTGTTTGTTTGCTTTAGATTTTTGCAAATTCATTAAAAATACAAAAACCAAGAAATCACATAAGTATTCACAGCCTTTGCCATGAAGCTCAAAACTGAGCTCAGGTGCATCCTGTTTCCACTGATCATCCTTGAGATGTTTCTACAGCTTAATGTGAATTATACCCCACCTGGAGTATAATTCAGTTGATTGGACATGATCTGGAAAGACACACACCTCTATACATATGAGGTCCCACAGTTGACAGTGCATGTCAGAGCACAAACCAAGCATGAAGTCAAAGGAATTGTCTGTAGACCTCTGAGACAGGGTTGTCTTGAGGCACAAATCTGGAGAAGAGTACAGAAACATTTCTGCTGCCTTGAAGGTCTCAATCAGCATAGTAACCTCCATCATCTGTAAATGGAAGAAGTTCGGATCCACCAGGACTCATCTGGCCTCCCGTCTAAACTGAGCGATCAGGGAGAAGGGCCTTAGTTGGGGGAAGTGACCAAGAACCTGATGGCCACTCTGTCAGAGCTCCAGCATTCCTCTGTGGTGAGAGGAGAACCGTCCAGAAGAACAACCATCTCTGCATCAATCCACCAATTAGACCTGTATGGTAGAGTTGCCATTATAGGGAAGCCACTCCTTAGTAAAAGGCACATGTCAGCCCACCTGGAGTTTGTCAAAAGGCACCTGAAGGACTCTCAGACCATGAGAAACAAAATTCTCTGATCCCCGATGTCAGGGTGCTCCCATGCAAGGCACTGACTACACACCGGGAGCAACTAGGGGATTAAGGACTTGCCCAAGGGCCCTTAGTGATTTTCCAGTCAGGCTGGGATTTGAACCAAAGATCCTCTGGTCTCAAGCCCAACGCTTTAACCACTAGACCATAACCTCCCCTTGAGTATATCTTCAAGTCTTCAGGGTCTTGGTGCTTCCTGTTTTACTGACACAAACCAGGGTCCTAAGGCAACAGCAAGACATGTTTCTTACTAGGTCTCGTTTGAAGATGCTTGGTTTCCACTGGAATGACTTTGTAGCTGCGGCACATATACAGTGACTTTCGAGAGGTGGGGATGGACAAGTTGACTGGATAATGGTTTCCATCCAGGACCCATTTTAGTTCAGTGGCAGAGGTTGGAAGAAGTCACCATCAAGTCACTCTCAAGTCATGAATCAGCAAGTCCCAAGTCTAGTCTCAAGTCATAATGACCACCAAATATTTGCAAGCTGACTTAAGACTTGACTTGGGACTTGCAGATTGATGAGTTGAGGATGACTTGACAGTGACTTTGTCCCACCTCTGCTCAGTAGTGTCATGATGCAGCAATGCAATGTGAGGCACCAACACACTCCTTGACCTGAGATTCATGAACAACACAATCAAAAGCGTATATTTTCTTCCCACTAGTGGTTTTTGGGGATGGAATTCGTCAGTGAATATATAATACCAAATGTAATTTACAAACCTGTGCAGACTAACCCGTAAAAGTGCAGACCAGGCTGTAATCATACAGTTTTTATCAGTTTTCATTGCATCCAAAATGTTTTGTTCTGTTGTAGGTACAAAATGTTGAGCATTCAGCGTGACTGTTTGTTGATACTGCTAAATGTACTAAGTACTGGTTTTCCATCAGCTGTAAGAGCATGTCTGCTCTTTTTTCTGAACCATTGTGTCTCACCAACAATGTTTGTTAGTGAAAAACTGCAGGATAAGTTTGTGGTCAAAGTGGTCAGATAGTGAAAGGTGAAACTGGAAATGTTTATTCCACATGATAATATCAAGAATGAACTTGTAAACTTTAATTAATGTCATCTCTCATAAATAAAGGAGGTGATTGTCTGTTGAGCAGCTATCTGCTCTGTGGCTGGACCAGTATTTATTTTTGTTTTTATTCACTGAATTGTGCCCATTGTGTTGCATTCTGTGCAATTCTGTATCTTGAAGTCATGAATTATTCAACTATCTGATACACTTGTGTGATTCATGTTGAAATACGGTCGAGGTCAAGAACACGGTTTTACCTTCAATTTCTTTTGTTGTATCTGGGTTCAACTTAAGGTGCCTTGACACTTGCACGAACTTCATCCCCTAAACTTGCGCAAACTGCCTGTAAACTGTGCACGGCTACGTGCCAGTGTGCAACAAAAATTTTGAAACGTTCAAAATTTCTGGCATGCATAAATTTCATGCCACTTGCATGAACTAGCTGTGAAAATTGCACAACCTAGTCACAAACACTGCGTGTCAATGTGTGTCACACAGTTTAAGCACAGTTTGCCCACAATGTACAACAATTTACAACGAGTTTACTCATTGGCATGCAAGATTGCGTGCCGGTGTGGGGGATCAAATTTGTGCAGGTGTCAAGGTGGCTTTTCAAGCGTACCATCTAATGACACGCATTGGCACGACAAATTGCACGGCAGTGCGGAGACAAAATTCGTGCGTCTTCTGAAAGCCTCCCATCCTGGACACTAGCATGGACTCCCAAAATTTCCTCTATATTAGTATTTTCAAGTGTGTCTGTAGTGTGTCTGACCCTCTGCCCAAGCAGAGGGTCACCCCTTTGAGTCTGGTCGGCTTGAGGTTTCTTCCTCAAATCATCAGAGGGAGTTTTTCCTTACCACTGTCGACTGTGTGCTTGCTCTAGGGGTTGGTAAGATTAGACCTTACTTGTGTGAAGCGCCTTGAGGCAGCTTTGTTGTGATTTAGCGCTATAAATGAAATAAGTTGAAATTGAATTGTTCAAGGTGGCTTTAAGCTGAACTCCAGAACCAGACTACAGGATAGGAGCCAAAATATTTCTGTGCTGTTTTAACTAAGGCTTGATTAAAACTAAAATATTGCTGAGCCACAAACAAACCAACAGAAATACCAGCAAAAGCAATCTCAAACTAAATTGAATTTGTAAATATTGTGACAAATCTTGTCGTGTTCCGTATCTCCTCCGTCAGTTTTTCAACTAGCTGCTGAAGCTCTAGGTCCTGTGGACATTTTGGTGGCATTGAGGTGTGTGTGAATAGAGCTCTGAAGCAGTCCAAACTCCATTACTTTAGCTGTGGTAACCAAACAGAAACCATATATTCCCATCTCTTAGAAACCTGTTGACCGGCATGAAATCACTGGAGCACCTGTTTGACACTGCTTCACACAACTTTTCAATTTGCAATCAGTCTGCAGGTTCAAAAGGTGCCACGTTGTGTGTTGTAACTTGCAAGCATGGATGGTCTAAGGCACATGAGAGTGAGAGGTAGAGGGCTCGGGGGAAGACGAGTCCGAGGAAGAGGAGTCCGTGTGCGAGGTGGGGGTGTAGCTGGAAGGGCTCAAGTCACAGATGAAATTTGGGCAACTGTGATTGGTCATGTGGTAAATCATGGTCTTTCACATAGAGAGGCTGGACAAAGAGTCCAACCTATTCTCAATAGAAACACGGTTGCATCCATTGTCAGAGTTTTTCGACTGGAGAACAGGAAATGTTGCTCATACAGTATATACAGATATATCTGTAGTGATATACAGTATGTCATGTAATTTTATTCCACGTCATGTATTCTTTATAGAATCGAAAGGCTACCAGTCGGTGGTGGTAGACGCAGACTTTTGAATGCTGAGCAGGAGGCAGCCATTGTGAACATGGTTCTGGCAAATAATGCCATTAGGCTGCGTGAAATCAGGGCAGCAGTGACTGCAGATCAGGGGGTATTTCGAAATGTAAATACTGTGAGTGAGACAACAATTGCCCGTGTCCTCAGTAGGAACAACGTGGCTATGAAACAGCTCTACAGAGTTCCCTTCCAGAGGCACTCTGATGCTGTGAAGGAGGCCAGATGCCAATATGTGGAGGTAAGGACACATTACAGTACTATACTGTTGTGCCTTGGCATATCATGCAGTTACTGTCAACTGGAGTTACCTTTACTGTATGTAATTGTAATTTTGCTTTTTCTTTTCTTCAGCGTATCATGGAGCTTGAAGCTGAGGGGGCACATCATATTTTCATCTATGTCGATGAAGCCGGCTTCAACCTCTGTAAAGTGAGGCGCCGTGGGAGGAACCTCATTGGGCATAGGGCCACTATTACAGTTCCAGGGCAGAGGGGCACCAACATTACTATGTGTGCTGCTATTTCTAATGATGGCGTCCTCAGCCATATTCCAGCTGTTGGCCCCTACAATAGTGAGCGCCTCATTGCATTCTTGGACACCCTGCATGACAGGCTCATCCCGCCTCAGGAAAGAGGGCTGTTGAGGCCTGGCATGCCACTGTTTGTAATCATCTGGGACAATGTGGCATTCCACCACTCTCGTGTGGTGAATGAGTGGTTTGTGGGGCACCCGAGGATGATGATGCAATTCCTTCCTCCATACTCCATTTTTAAATCCTATAGAGGAATTCTTCAGTGGATGGAGATGGAAGGTATACGACCACCGCCCCTATGAGCAGATGCCCTTGCTCGATGCAATGACCGCTGCTGCCCAAGACATAGATGCAGAGGCATGCCAAGGATGGATAAGGCATGCTAGAAGATTCTTCCCTAGGTGCATCGCAAGGGAAAATATTGAGTGTGATGTAGATGAGGCCATGTGGCCTATTCATCAAGAGAGAATAGACTAGTAGAGATTTTTTTTCTTTATTGTACAGAATTATTATTTTTATTTTCCTAATGTCTTACACAGTGACGGATTTTATGTTTTCTTTCATATTCTATATGTGGTTTCTGTTGGGATATTTCATTTGTTAGCCACGGTCTAAATAAGAAAAACAAGAATGAATACTGCAATCAATAAAATTTTCATCACAGCATATCTGGATCACTTTTTTTGCAAGAAGGCAAATTTGACTACAAATGGCACTGACATGTAAACTGCTCAGTCATTACTGTAGCTCAGTCATTAGGTACAATGACCAGTAATGCAGCACTGATTCACATTGAGTGCTGCATTTTGTATTTTGATGCCCCTTGTCTAATGACTGATTGGAAGCGCTTATGCACTTGTGTGCAAGTTGTGTTGTTTGAGGGCAAAATTTGCTTTTGGTCCATAGTTTAAATGTTTTAGCAGAGTTAGAGCCTTTTGCAAGCAAAATGTGTCATTTTGACCATTGGTGCCACTGTTTAGGCCTCTGTGTTAACTGTTTTGAGAAATGTGGATTTTGAGCCGACTACTGTGTCAAAGCAATCAATAAAAACTGTAACGTACTGCAGATATTTCTGTATATATTGTAGGCCTATAACAACATTACCTGTTCTCCTGTTGAAAACAATTGAGGCAACAGTGTTTCTGTTTACAACAGGATGGACTCTTTGTCCAGTCTTTCTATGTGAAAGGCCATGATTTATCACATGATCAATTATAGTTGCCCGAATTTGAGCCCTTCCAACTATACCTCCACCTCGCACACAGACTCCTCTACCTCGGACTCGTCTACCTCTTACTCTCACTCACATCTGCCTTAGACCTCCTTGATCCATGCTTGCAAAGAACAACACAGGCATGGCACCTTTTAAGGTCGACTACAGACTGATTGCAAATTGGAGATTTGTGTGAAGAAGTGTCAAACAGGTGCTTCAGTGATTGCATACTGATCAGATAGTTTCTAATAGCTGGGAACATATGGTTTCTGTTAGGATACCGTAGCTAAAACAATTGAGTTTTGACTGGTTGAATGACATCTGTGTTGACGGTTTTGAAAAAGGGTGGGGGAAATGTGTCAATCCAATGAGAATGGGTTAACACATTTGCAAGAGGTGTCTTTTGCTCTGCTGAGATGGTGATGATGAAGGCTGAGAGGTTCCCAGTTTCTTCAAACAGGTCAAAGCAATCAATAAAAACTGTAATTAATTTATTTATTTTGTGAATAAAAAAAACATTTCTTTTGAGTTTTTCTGAAATTTATAAGAAAATAAGGTCTTTTTTCATCAGGTTTTAACAATAATTGTATTGTCATAGATTTTTGTGCGTCTCCAATGATAACTTTTTAATTTCTTTATTTATTTTGAAAGTGGGATTAGGTAAAGTTACAAAAACAAAATCACATTTTGCATTTTTTTATTTTTGCTTTTTTAAAAAAAGGGAATATGTTGACATTTTAAATCTATTTTCTTGTTGACACTTAAAGAAAATAAAATTAAACACTACAGTATAGTAAAGTAATTCCTCTTGGCTTCTCTGTTTTTTCAGCTGGGCTTACAACTTTGAATTTGAGATAGATCTGCATGTTGATTGGGCACAAAATGTGAATGTGAAATTGTGAAAATGTGATTTTTTTTTTTTGTTTTGTATTTTCAAGTCTGAATGGCAAACAAATTGCTCAAAATTAAAAGTTATTAAATGTATATTTGCTTACGCTGTACTCACTGATCCAGTCTTACGTATCACACTAGTAATAAATGAAGACCAAAGTTACTGTAAAATAACTTTAAAAATATATTTTATTTACAGCATTCTGTGCTCTTAAACACAACAACAAATAAACATTACATAAAAATTTTAAAGCTTGAAGTTTAAAATGGAAGCAAAGGTCTGTTGTTGGACATATCATAAAAATATATATAATATATAAAAAGTCAGAGCATTTCGAACCACCCATAGTTAAGTCATAACTCAACCGTATAAACTGCGAGTCACAACAACAATTTGGAAACATTATAATACAAGGCTAAAGGCAGCAGCTCAAACAATTATGCTCATCTTTTTTTTCAAGTGTGATGTGTTCATATTATTACATATCATCCAATAAAGCACAATCATCAACACAATACAGTCTGAAACATGATAAATAATTACAAGTATGTTTTACATACATTGTTGCATATACAGTGTTTCTTCTAGATACAAATTTACAGTTGTGTTGCTTTGATGTTCTTTATGTCCTCATCGATTGACATCACTGGATTGTCGTACATCTCCAAACTCTTCTTACTGTTCTTTCTGATCTTTTCATCCTCCTCATTTTGGCAGCTTCTGCAACACTTGCAACACTTGCAACAACAGCAGCAGTGTTTGCCACAGCAACGGAAGACCGAGGTCAGTGCAGCATCCCAGGGTGCCAAGGAGTGCAGGGGCCGGGGCAAAAAGTCCCACGTGGTTAGGCAACTGGGCAGGTAGCGAGGACAGTGAGACTGCATGACATTCACAATAATTACAAAAATAAGCAAAACAATGGCAGGCACGCCAACGCCAACCAGGATTTGCCAACCAGCCAGGGACAGGCCAAATACAGTCACAGGCAAAACCAGGAAGCACAGGATGAGGTAGAACGCAGCAAACCAACGGTATTTGGCCGTATGGTTTCCCAAACCTCTGGCCAACCTGATGGGCACCCGCATGAAGGGGACTGGATACCACAGCATGATGCCCATGATGTTGAAGAAGAAATGGCATAGTGCAATCTGGAAAAAATCATTACACAAGATTTAAGCATGGCCAGATCCAAATTACAGACAAATCCAGGCACCATGACGTGATCTAACCTGCAGGGAGTTTCCTAGAGTCTCTCCAGGACTGGCCATAGCAGCAAGTATAGCGGTCGTTGTTGTACCGATATTTGATCCCAGTGTCAGAGGATAGGCTCTCTCCAGGCTAATAACGCCAATACCTGAAACCAAACATAGACTATGTTCGTAGGCACATATTTTGAAGACTTTTATTGCATTAGATAAACAACAGCTTACCAACGAGAGGAGTTATAGCTGAGGTGAAGACAGAGCTGCTCTGAACGATGAAGGTCATTCCTGCTCCCACCAAAATAGCAATGTAGCCAGTTACCCACCCAAAAGGAAAGGGGAAATCTGTCCATACACACAAACAGTGGAGGTGAGCAGTAAACCACAAGTACTCACAAGCAGAACAAATGAGAATTTGTGCCTGAGCTGTCTCTGTTACTCAACAGGACTTGTAGACCTGGAGGAAAACGACAGTAGAAGCAACAGGGTTGCTGTACCTGCGTTGCTCATCAAACACCACCATGAAAGGAGATGTGCTGACCATCAGACAGGTTGGGCAGATCATGTTGTGGAGAGTTTTATTTTTGTTACAATACCTGTGTTTAGCACCTTCTTGACCACCACTGCAACCTGTCCTTTCAGCATGGAGTTGAGCAACTTGACGATGAGGATGAGGCAGGTACAGAGCACAAGTAGAGACAGAGCAAGAAGAATGAGGCCAACTGCCAGATCTGGCAGTGTGGTGTAGGCAAAGATGTGAGTGCCTGTAATAGAAAAAGAAATGGTTGAGGTCATGGCCATAGTCTTGCAGTGAATGACTGTGTTCCTTTTAGTTTTGCTCATCTGAAAATTGGAAGATCAAATTGTTTGAATTATTTAGGAACAGTAAGGAAGATTGCTTGATGCTTTTTTTAAAACCTAACCACTCTATTATTACATTTTACATGTTCAGCTGTAGGTGTGCGTTCACTGCGCATTAGCAACATGAAATGGCAGTTTCAAAAGAGATCTTCCTTTTGTGCTAAAATCACCCCTGTACTGTGAAATGATTAAAAAAATAATTAAAATGGTAGCAACCTGCAGCACGATGGCAAGGTGTTTGGTACACAGTAAAATCACCAGTGAAAACTAACACTGACAGTGTTAAATTAACACTGCTAGTGTACATACAGTCCTACTCTGGTTAGAGTGGGACCATATGTTCTTTGTCAGTGTTAATTTAACACTGGGCGTCACAGCAACAATGTTAGTTTGTGCTTCCAGTGTAGTTAATGCTCAATTATAATTTATAATAGTTAGTGATTTTATGATAAGAGCTTATGGAGTTATCATGAGGTAGCTGGACAGAGGTGTTTGGTGATGATGATGTTGGTGCATCAGTGTTGAGAAAAGTAATTCCTATACGAGTATATAACTAAATAGGACCTGAGTTCCATCTAGATTTCATAGCAATCTGAGTCGGACAGGATGCCAGTCCGACTCAGGTTACTTTCCTAGCCAAGGCCTGATACCAAAGCTGTATGGTAAAAGTTGTTTTGTCCCATTAAGTGGCACAGAAAACCTGTCTGACCCATGGACTAAACCTCAACATTATGGCCTTAGTGTTGAGGACCAAAGCAAATGGAAAAGGCTAAAGGAATGCCCATGTTTCTCCTGGCTACAACAAATAGATGTCTACTTTCAAGAGGTGGAGATGGAGCAGTTGAGTGCCTAGGTGGTTTCCACCCAGGATCCAAGTAGGGTCTTTGGTGTAAGGGATGTGACACCAACATATGCTCCAGATGTGACCTTATAAGTGGTGTTGAGGTGACGTGATATGTGGTCAAGCAGCCATACTGCACAGCAACGTCCGCATTATATGAACGGCAAATACGCTCTTTCTCTTTATTTACGACTGTCTGTACAAATTATACCAACATGGTGCTTCATTGCTGTGCATACAATTGCACAAGTCATCAAAAGAAGGTATTCGGGTTACATTTTTATTGTTTTCCCGCTGATAAAGAACGTGTGAAAAGTGACCGTTTTAAAGTTCTCTGTCGTGCCTTTGTGCAATTTTCTGGATTATGCTTTTTTCTGGATTAATTTGTCTTCTTTCTACAATCACCAACCTCCAAACCAAAAGTAAGGTGTACAATTTCCTCCATGAACTGCGGGTCATTTGAGTGACTTTGTAGTTTTTTTGGCTCCGTGTTGGTCATATTTGTGGACTTTTCTGCCAAACGTATTTGATTCATGATTGAAATTTAATAGTGTGCGCACTGGAAAAACCTTTTAAAAATGACGGAGAGGAAGGAGTGAAAATGTAAAAGTCAATCACAGCCTTTTGCGGTATCTGATGTAGCACGTGCACGTCAGACTGCGGGTCACGTGTCTGAGCAGAGTTTGAAAAAATAATAAACGGCCAGGCTTTTAATAAAGGAAATACAGCTCCCACTTTCCTCGAATCAGTGAGTGTCATTGCTGAACTTTAATTTCGTTCCTCTGTTACTGGGCACGTCCAGACTGCTTTGTCCAGTATGTACGAGGGGTTTTTAATGGAAATGCATTGCAGTTGGACAGGACGTTATGTGCGATGTGAGCGAAAATCTGTCATACAAAATCTGTTATATATGGTGTTTATTACATGGAAAACCATACAAAAACATTGGGACTTGTGGCCAGTGAATGCGAGTATCTGGTTTATACGATGACAGTTTCGGCGACTTACTATTTGGGCTTTTATTACAGAGATATCATCAGTAATCTGATGACCACATTCTGCACTCATCCAGCCACGAAGAAGCTGTAGGCATCCAAACTTTTATATGTCTTCAGGGTTTCTCCTATGTAGGGTGATGGAGTGTTGATAAGACAGTTGAAAATGTCTGGATACTGCATGTCTTTCTTCTGCTCTAAATAGGTAAACCCAGTGAACTTCTCAAGGGAAATATTGTAGGGATCCACGTTGATTTCTCTATAATTTCGATAATTTCTCTAACGACCTCTTCTGGTGTTTAGGATCGAATGCTTTAGCTATATTAGACAAATTAGCTTGGTTGTCCACGACGATCCAGCACTGGCCATGCTATGTGTACACGGAGCTTGGCGTCCAATATGGCTGCGTACACAAAACCTAGTGTTGCGTGTGATGTCACTGCACACCATCTATTAGAGAGAGAGGGATGTGGGTGGGGGTGGTGGTCTGGGGGACAAAGTTTGGAGACAGCGTATTAACCCTCTGGGGTCCGAGGACATTTTTTGGACAGTTCACTCGCCTGGCATAAATGTTTTATTATTGCTGTTAACAGCTGTCCCTGCATCCCACAATCAAGTTTTATGTCTCTTTTTTCAGGACAACCTGTGCTTTCATAATATATATGTTTTTGTTGTGTTTTATAAGTGTAATAAAGGTTTACAATCAAAAATAAGGAAGGAAAAAGTAAAGTGGAAAATAATTTTCCACACACATTTATTTAAAACACACAGCAAACTATAATAAACAACTGTTTTGACACTTTATAAAGGTAATTTGAGGTCTTGTGTGAAAGACTGTACAACAAAAAGGGTTAAACAATAAACACAAATGCACATTTTGAACAATATATACAAAATGGTCTATGTGTTTTTTTGTCTTCATGGTAAAAGCAACAGAGTTATCCAGTAACATTCACATGCAAACTAGTGGAGCAGTCCTGATAGTTACATACTCTGTTTGAGCATGTGAGATTGTCATCAGAGGCTCTCCGTCTGCTCCGTCTGCTTTCAGTGATCGCTGTGCATAAAGGCGCAGGGCGCATTTGGAGCCCAATAGTATGTACTCACTGGAGAGCACCCAGGGGGCTATTCAGACGGGCCAACTAGTAACATATCACTCCTGAAAATGATCTTTGGCTTTTCACGTGAGGTGAATCTGCCCTACGATTGGTTTTTGTAAAACCATGTGACGGTGAACCAATTCTGAATGGACACTCACATTGTGCACGTCATCACTCAGCTTCTATGAGGAATACAAAGATGGCTGATGGCTGGCTCGAAGGTCCGCGGAGTTAACTTTTCAGCAAAAAAAGTACGTTTCTATCTCATATCATTCAAAAGTTATTTATAATTTAGTAAAGCTTGGTCTTAGCCGTCGTAGAGGGTTAATGGAGCTGATGAATAAGAAAAGTGTGTTGGGCGCCACTGTAATTTGAGTAGGTACAAATTAAAACCACTTTCTAATTTAAAACCAAGATAGTAACATTTTTAATTTTGACATAAAATGTTGAAGAAGAAATCTGTGTGACAGTCTAATGTTTCATGAGAAGGCATAATAGACCTATTGAGCAGATGAAAAGGGCAAAGGAGCGCGCTCACTGAGTGACTACACCCACTCAAAGGTAGTCATTGTACTTCAGAGGGTCTGGATGAAGGAGGCGCGTGTGGGGAGGAATGGCTGTTTCATATTTCACTGAGCATTGGTAGATCAGGTAGATCCAAATTACTTAGTAAAGACCGTTCCCCCACCCGAGGCATACTTACATCTCTCAATGCCAATGATTTCCGTCACGTTTATCTGAATCCAGTTCTGGTTGTCAGACTCCCAACAGCTAGCACCAACTGAGCAGTTCACCGCAGTCACATTCACTGCAGTCTGAAACAAAGCAATCAAAGCAAAATAAAGACTGAGTTCACAATATGTTGGTAAAGGCAGGCCAACTGCAGCTGTGATAATCTTTAAATGATCACATATTACACTCCCTCTGCTATAAAATAACAGAGGCTGAGCAGTATAACAACAGAATCACTGTTTTCCACAAATCACTCACAATACATGTAATTTATGCATATGATGAGGTTCTTGTTGGTTTCTTACAATGTTTTTCTCTGTTTTGCACCATCGTTTGATCAGACTCTTGTTTCTGGCATCTGGCTCACCCATGGCAATGCCTGTGATGACAGATTTGTCCAGCTGAGGAAACAAACAAAAAAGCATTACTGACCAACATCTCGCTATTTTCACAGCGCCGTTAAAGATGAGATCTTTGAATATGGGAAAGCCCACCTCGACAATGGAATCTGTGAGAGGGTCTGTGATGATGTTGAGCAGATCGGGCGCATCTTCTCCTGTCTCAAGATTGAAGGACTCGATGATGAGGTAAGTGAGTTTGTACAGAACACCACTGGCCACTTCCAAGGGCAGAAGAACCAGCACAGATAGCCAGTTAAAGAAGTCATGCACTGTAGCACCGGCAAACGCCCTGTACGTGAAAAGAATAAGAATTCTTCACCTTACACTGAAAGCTGATGTGAAAATCACATGTTGTCCATGAATGTGATCTAGACTGTAAAAATAACAGACAAACCTTTCGTGACGTCACCCAGAGGGTTTCTGAGTTGGTTTGAAGCTGACCTGGGCAGGGGTGATTGAACCCTAAAACACACCCACCTAGCTAGCCAAGCTAGCTAAAGCTAAGGGAATTAGGAGATTAATTAAATGTTTATTTTTGCCGACTGGGCAGTGGCTCTCATAACGGGTGTCTTGGGTGCAATTATTTAAACTTATTAAGTCATTACTATTCAATCACCATCACACTATCAGTGCAGCGAATCTTAATACATGGAATAGTTTTGATCATGTCGAAATCTTGGTCTTCAAAGCAAAGGTCAAGCAAGGTCGAATGTATTCTGTGATATGTATGACATATTTTACCATGACACGTACCTTGATACCTAAACATAACAAATGGTCCAAAGTATCCTTTTTAAAGCCATATTAGCTCAAACAATAATTTGAATCTGTTTTTTATACCTAAACTGCAGCAATTCTAACTTTTGACCCCTTTACAAACTGAAAGGACCTTTGATTCAATTTTTTTACACCACAACTCCATAACATTCAGTCTTAGATTTCCCAAAGTATACCTTTTGGGACTCCCTATGATCAGATAAATACTGAGGTATACTTTGCAGTATGATTGGAGTATTTTTAAAAGTTGACCCCTGTGTAATCCTTCAGTGATATAACATTTCCTGGGTATAACACTCTGGCATGGCCTCCATACATTTTTATGTCAGCCATAGTATACTGAGGCTGGACTGTAAGTGTTACCAAATACCTGCTCGGACTATGAACTAAGTAACTATATCAAATTCTGCAAAAACTGTAGCACTGGCAATTTCACTAATGTAGAACAGATGCAAGCCAGTCACCTACAAAAGTAAATTATTTTTTAAAAGTAATTAAATGGCATTTCCAATATTACTGTCTCAGTAGTCATGACAGGAGACACTATATTGTTGTTCTTATAACGTCAAGTAGGATTAATCCAAGCACTGAATTTCTGCCAGAGTTTCTGAGCAAAACAATTCAAACTCAAAGTTCAAATAATTTTGTCTGTGTTGGAGCTCATAATTTTCAAAATCTCATGAATGCGGCATAAATAAGTTTTGAGTTGCATTTCAAAATAAAAGCACAGTTTATTAATTCCATATGATTTAAATATTCCTATGCCAATGGATCTGAAGCAGTAGGAGGTGAGCAGTTTTTGTACACTGAAAAAAAAAAATGCTACTTTGGATCAACTTAAAAAAAGTTGATGTAATTTGTTACAGCTAATTTTTTTAGTTTCTCACAATGTATATTTATGATTTTGTAAAGTGATTCCAGCAGATTTAAACTGGAAACCACAATTTTCCATGAGACCAATGTAAATAAGTACTTTACTTTAAATGAAGTGCACTGTGTTTCACTTTTTTCAGTGTAATGGCTGCATGTATTTTAGCGTGCCGGGATTTACCTCCGAAACTCATTTCGGTCTCCTGCCTGCATCACGGCCACAATGGTGTTGGTGACAGATGTTCCAATGTTGGCACCCATTATGATTGGCACTGCTGCCTGGACAGTCAGCACTGAAACACAGACATTAATGCAAAACTCACTGCAGCTGCGTGTGTGTGTGTGTGTGTGTGTGTGTGTGTGTGTGTGTGTGTGTGTGTGTGTGTGTGTGTGTGTGTGTGTGTGTGTGTGTGTGCATGCACTTACATCTAGAGGAGACCATGCTGACCACAATGGAGGAGGAGGTGCTGGAGCTCTGCACCAGCACCGTGACTAACACCCCGATCACCAGTCCAGCCACAGGGTTGGACAACACAGCATTGTCCTGAAAGATGTCACCAGCAGCTTTGCCTGCGTGTGCGCAAAGAGCGTCAAGTCAACAACACAGAGCCAGACGCACACAGTATATAAAGACATCCAGCAGTAAACACCTCATGGTACATCCACTAAACTGTCATTGATGGGGAATAAACCAAGATCCTGACTGTCCTGGTGCCAACTCCAAGTGTGTGTGTGTGTGTTTTTTTTTTTTTACCTCCGACCAGCTGGAAAGCAGAACTCAGAACATCTAGTGAGCATATGAAGAGGTAGAGAAGTCCAAGGAGCACCACAAGCTTCAGGAACGCTGTCAACACTCTCAGGATCTTTCCCTTTGTGTCGAGTTCTGTCAAAGAAGTGAAGCCAAGTCAGCGTTGGTGACAGCAATTGAGGTTGGTGGAGAGAAGGATGAGGAGCCTCACCTGACCACTTGACTCCTGTGTCCTTCAGGTCGGGCAGATCCCATGGGTTGGAGTTCCCCACATCCTGATTCACCAGGTCCACTGTGGAGTAAGCGGGCAGGATGGTCGCATCATTACAGTCACTCTTGGAATCTGGAGGGAGACCAGAAACATCAACAGTGGCTACAAGACAGTTTGAGGAGACTTAAAGTATCCCAAAGAAAAGCTTGTACCACGAGAGTGTGAGGACTCAGTCCCCACTTCAGG
The DNA here is from genome assembly GCF_902500255.1 of Thalassophryne amazonica. NCBI lineage: Eukaryota > Metazoa > Chordata > Actinopteri > Batrachoidiformes > Batrachoididae > Thalassophryne > Thalassophryne amazonica. The sequence continues at coordinate 96,016,008 of NC_047112.1, read as the reverse complement.
TCGAGGAGCCATGGCTGTCTGAAAAACAAGAAAAGTAATTTATCTTATCATGGAATGCATTTATCTACCAAATTAAACAGTGCTGACAGTGTTACTCTTTAAAATGTAGCAAGAGCTGATGTTGATAACAATGAGATGGTGCCACTTTACCCATGCAATGCACCTTTCAAAATAAAATATCTGCTGCGACTTGCACCTTGTAAAATAAAATATTTGCTGTGTTGTATTACAAAATATAATACTTGTTGTGCACTCTTACAAAATAAAATCTTTTCTGTGCATGCATACAGAATACAACTGCTTGCTGTACATGTTTTCAAAGTAAAATGCTTGCTGTGCACTCTTACAAAATAAAAAGTCTTCAAAATAAAATGTGCGCTTTTCATTTTATGAAAAATGTTACTGTGTGTGCGCATTAAAGTACCTGGTGTGATCTAAAAAAAAAGAAGCCTACATTGCACTGTTACAAAATGAAATGTTGATTGTGCATGATTACAAAACAAAATGTATGCTGTGCAATTCTTACAAAATAAAAACCCAACTTTGCACTCTTGCAAAATAAAATGCTTACTGTATATTTTTACAAAAATAGAATGTTTCCTGTGCACTCTTACAAAATAAGATATGTAGTGCTTTTCATTCTTACAAAAAGTTTTATGTGTATGTCTATAATTACAGTGTACAGTACTTGCAAAATATAATACTTGTTGGCTGTGGACGCTTACATATGAAATATTTCCTGTGTATGCTTACAAATTAAAATTTAGCTTTGGCCATTTACAAATTAAATATCTTTATAAATAAAATGTGCACTGTGGTGCTTAATTTGATGTGTGTGTTTACAAAAGAAAATACTGTGTAAACTTTCAAAATAAAATGTTCAATCCATACAAAATAAATTGGCTTTACTAAATAAAATGTATGTTGTGCAATGCATCCTATATATAATTTTATATATATATATATATATATATATATATATATATATATATATACGAGGGCTGTCAATAAAGTAACGGTCCTTTTTATTTTTTTCAAAAACTATATGGATTTCATTCATATGTTTTTACGTCAGACATGCTTGAACCCTCGTGCGCATGCGTGAGTTTTTCCACGCCTGTCGGTGACGTCATTCGCCTGTGAGCACTCCTTGTGGGAGGAGTCGTCCAGCCCCTCGTCGGAATTCCTTTGTCTGAGAAGTTGCTGAGAGACTGGCGCATTGTTTGATCAAAATTTTTTCTAAACCTGTGAGACACATCGAAGTGGACACGGTTCTAAAAATTAAGCTGGTTTTCAGTGAAAATTTTAACAGCTGATGAGAGATTTTGAGGTGATTCTGTCGCTTTAAGGACTTTTCACGGTGTGAGACGTCGCGCAGCGCTCTCAGGCGGCGTCATCAGCCTGTTCAAGCTGAAAACCTCCACATTTCAGGCTCTATTGATCCAGGGCGTCGTGAGAGAACAGAGAAGTTTCAGAAGAAGTCGGTTTCAGCATTTTATCCGGATATTCCACTGTTAAAGGAGATTTTTTTTAATGAAAGACGTGCGGACGGATCCGCGTGTCGGGACGCAGCCGACGCGGTGCGGCGGCACAGGAAAAACACCTCCGTGTTGATAACCATTTGTAAAATCCAGGCGGCTTTTGATGGCTTTCAGTGGAGTGAGTATATGAGAAATTGTTTAACAGGCAGGACATGTTCCAACTTGTCCTTAAGGCTTTCAACAGAGGTGTTTTTCCTGTGGCGGAGCGTCGCGGCGGCTGCGTCCCGACGCGCGGACCCGTCCGCACGTCTTTCATTAAAAAAATCTCTTTTAACAGTGGAATATCCGGATAAAATGCTGAAACCGACTTCTTCTGAAACTTCTCTGTTCTCTCACGACGTCCTGGATCAATAGAGCCTGAAATGTGGAGGTTTTCAGCTTGAACAGGCTGACGATGCCGCCTGAGAGCGCTGCGCGACGTCTCGCACCGTGAAAAGTCCTTAAAGCGACAGAATCACCTCAAAATCTCTCATCAGCCGTTAAAATTTTCACTGAAAACCAGCTTAATTTTTCGAACCGTGTCCACTTCGATGTGTCTCACAGGTTTAGAAAAAATTTTGATCTAACAACGCGCCAGTCTCTCAGCAACTTCTCAGACAAAGGAATTCCGATGAGGGGCTGGACGACTCCTCCCACAAGGAGTGCTCACAGGCGAATGACGTCACCGACAGGCGTGGAAAAACTCACGCATGCGCACGAGGGTTCAAGCGTGTCTGACGTAAAAACATATGAATGAAATCCATATAGTTTTTGAAAAAAATAAAAAGGACCGTAACTTTATTGACAGCCCTCGTATATATATATATATATATAATTTAATGTGTGCTGTGCATGCTTACAAAATAAAATGTTTGCTGTACACCTATCGAAATAAAATGCCAGCTCAAAACAAAATGCGTGCTCTGTAGCCTTACAAATTAAATTGTCTGTACAAAATAAAGAATTAGCTATGCACTGTCATACAATATAAAATGTGTCCTGCGTGCCCTCACAAAATAAGATATCTGCTACAAAATAAACTACCTTTCATTGTAAGAACTTAATCTAATATGTAAAACTACTAAAACTGCATCTAAATGGGGGTTAGGGACACACACACACACACACAAAATGTAGCCATGTGTCGTGTTTCTCTGTGCGTGACCCAGTATGCAGGGCCCTCGGTGTTAAGGTCACTAGCAGCTGAAGAAAACCAACAGAAAACCCATATTTCCATATTTCACCTGGGTCCGGCAGAGAGAAGGTTACTTTCAGTAGGTGGGGATAGTCCGGTTCTCTGCCTGGATGGTTGCTATCCATAACCCAGGGCAGTTCCCTGATGTGGTGAATATGGCAATGTGCAGCATCAACCAGCAAATGATTTTAATTGTTAAAAGATTTTTTTTTTTGTTTGTTTGTTTTTGGAATACATTGACCAAATAATGATTCATTCTATATAATGACTTAAAAGGTACATTCAATTTTAAAATGGCTTGTTTTGTCCAAACCCTCAAATATCCAAAATATCACTACAAAAAGAGAGAATTGGCATATTCCACGGCTGGAATCTATCACACTTTGACATTCTCTTTTTGTAAATCAGTGAAGTGACCACAGATGTCATGTTTTTTTAGAGCTGAAACAACACATTCATCTAACTGTGAAACACTATTCTCCCTTACTGACGTATGAACTCCAAATCTTAGAGAGATATTTCAGTTTAAATGACAAAAATGCAACACAAGAAATGAAAAAGTCACTTTTGTCACCATTTAGTATAAGATGAATAAAGGTAAGCTGGTGTTTTGTCGTGTGATGTGCAGTACCTGCAGAGGAGCCAGTGTCGATGAGGAGGAGCAGCAGGAGTGTTTACCTGCAGCTTACCTGGGGCTGCTTTTATAGAGCATGTGCAGCTCTGCTTTCGAAGGTCAAGCACACACGTGCAAGCTGGCAGTGAGCGTGAGGGACACCAATCATCAACAGGACAAAACTACAGGAAAAAAGAAAATAATACCCTGAGATTACAGCACAAAAAAACCTCACAGTTTCTAAATTTGGATTTTTGTTAAAAAAAAATTTTCTAGTAACTGAAAACATCACAGTTTTGTTGATGCCAGAAGGTTAAACTGAAAACTACCGAATTATGTCTACATGTATAAAATGCATTCTGTGGCATAAAGTACAATTTGATAAAAAAAAAAAAACAAAAAAAAACAGGTCGTTGGCCGTTGACAGATAAAACAGCACAAGCTGCCCCCTGGTGGTTCTAAATGGTAGTAAGTGACAACCCAAATTAGTATTTATTATTATTATTATTATTATTATTATTATTATTATTATTATTATTATTATTTTGTCATGTTGTCTGTTCAATATGGTAAATCTGAGGGTTGCAGCAAATTTCACAAGCAAATTTGCACTGATTAAAGCTGAAGTTTGATTACTGCATCATCTGGAATAAAATGTTTTTAAAATTTAAAATATGTTCATATTCCTACTAAGGTTTGTATATGACTGTTAAAATGTGAAAATATCAGACTTTTCCCTTATTACCTCCACCAATGAAGGACAGAGGTTATCATGCTTGTTTGTTTGACTGTTTGTGAACAGCCTGTAACCCACAATGTTTCATATATCATATATCATGTGAAATATTTATTCATATTCTAATAAGGCAAGAACTGATTCAATTTTCAAGGTCATAGGTCAAAGGTCAAAGTCAGGAAAAAATCTTGGAAAAATCCCTATCTTTTAACATTGAATGAATTTTCTCTGCCACAGTGTTGGGAAAGTGTAGTGACACTGACCCACAACAGTGGGCGTAAATGAACGGACAATGGAAGGAGTTAAATTAGAACACTTTACTGTTGTGAATGACACAACCAAACACAGCAGATTACATAATGTATACAAGTCAATTAATAAAGGTGTTGTGTGGGCAGGCTCAACGATAGGAGACGCCCGTCTGGAGACGAACCGGAACCACACGATTTCCACTACCACCGAACCCGAGGGATACTGGAGCCATCAAGTCCCGAAGTCCCCAGGTGGCCACCGTCTCGGCGTGTCGGATCTGGTACTGCTGGCAGAAAACAAAGACAGTCAAGTGTGGGTGTGTGAACACCCAGTAACAATCCTGGTGGGAATTACACCTCCACCTCCGCAAATATATACACAGTCTTTCTACAGATCTGATACAGATGCTTGTCTTCACGGGTCGGGAAGGGTGCGGCTTGTCACCCTGTCGTCCACGACCAGCTCAGCCTCCAGCTGACACAAGCTACCAGGAACTCCTGTAGAGAATCAGACAACGATTACGTGCGATACGGCACAGATTAAGGCTGAGGAAATTACCTCTTGATGAAGGTGATATCTCGGCAATGTGGTGGAGGTGTCTTCCTGCTTTTATTCCAGATGTGAATTAGATGATCAGTGACAGCTGTCATGGATGATGGGTGACAGCTGTCACCACGGCTTGTTCCTGAGGCGGCAGCGCCCTCTCGTGCCTGAAGCCCGCACTTCAGGCAGGGCGCCCTCTGGTGGTGGGCCAGCAGTACCTCCTCTTCTGGCGGCCCACACAACAGGACCCCCCCTCAACGGGCGCCTCCTGGTGCCCAACCAGGCTTGTTCGGGTGGCGACGATAGAAATCGGCCAGGAGGGCCGGGTCCAGGATGAAGCTCCTCTTCACCCAGGAGCGTTCTTTGGGTCCATAACCCTCCCAGTCCACCAAATACTGAAAGCCACGGCCCATTCGACGGACGTCCAAGAGCCGGCGTACTGTCCAAGCCGGCTCCCCGTCGATAATACGGGCAGGAGGCGGCGCCGGACCGGGTGCACAGAGGGGTGAGGTGTGATGCGGTTTAATCCTGGAGACATGGAAGACCGGATGGATCCGCAGTGAGGCCGGGAGTTGGAGCCTCACTGCGGTAGGACTGAGGACCTTAAGGATGGTGGAGGGTCCAATGAATCGATCTTTCAACTTGGGGGACTCGAGCTGGAGTGGAATGTCCTTGGTGGAAAGCCATACCTCCTGCCCGGGCTGGTATGCGGGGGCCGGGGACCGTCGACGGTCTGCATGGGCTTTCGCCCTCGTCCGGGCCCTCAACAAGGCCGAACGGGCGGTGCGCCACACCCGACGGCATCTCCGCAGGTGGGCCTGGACCAAGGGCACACCGACCTCTCCCTCCACCAAAGGAAACAAAGGGGGCTGGTACCCCAGACACACCTCAAACGGGGAGAGGCCGGTGGCAGAGGACACTTGGCTGTTATGAGCGTACTCGATCCAGACCAGATGTTCACTGCAAGCCGTCGGGTATGCGGAGGTAGTACACATAAGGGCTTGCTCCAACTCTTGGTTGGCCCGTTCGGCCTGTCCGTTAGTCTGAGGGTGATACCCAGACGAGAGGCTTACGGTGGCCCCCAGTTCCCGGCAGAAGCTTCTCCATACCTGCGAGGAGAACTGGGGACTGCGATCTGAAACGATGTCTGTAGGTATCCCATGCAGCCGGACGACATGGTGGACCAGGAGATCCTCCGTCTCCTGGGCCGACGGGAGCTTCGGGAGGGCCACGAAGTGGGCCGCCTTGGAGAATCGGTCCACTATCGTGAGAATGGTGGTGTGTCCTCGGGACAGCGGGAGGCCCGTGACAAAATCCAGACCGATGTGGGACCAGGGGCGATGAGGCACAGGAAGTGGCTGTAGGAGTCCCTGTGCCTTCTGGTGGTCCGCCTTGCCCCTGGCGCAGGTGGTGCAGGCCTGGATGTAAGCCTGGACATCCGTCTCCAGGGACGCCCACCAGAAGCACTGCCGGACCACTGCCACGGTCCTACGCACCCCTGGGTGGCAGGAGAGCTTGGACCCGTGACAGAAGTCCAGGACGGCAGCCCTGGCCTCTGGTGGGACGTATAGTCTGTTCTTCGGTCCTGTTCCGGGATCCGGGCTCCATGCCAGGGCCTCCCGGACGGTCTTCTCCACGTCCCAGGTTAGGGTAGCCACGATAGTGGACTCCGGTAAGATGGGTTCTGGTGGATCCGACAGCTCGGTCTTGACTTCCCGTTCGTGCACCCGGGACAGGGCATCCGATCTCTGGTTTTTGGTCCCGGGGCGGTAGGTGATCCAGAAGTCAAAACGGCCGAAAAACAGTGACCAGCGGGCTTGCCTGGGGTTCAGTCGCTTGGCGGTCCTGATATACTCCAGGTTCCGGTGGTCGGTAAAAACCGTGAAAGGCACTGACGCTCCCTCCAGCAGGTGTCTCCACTCCTCAAGAGCCTCTTTCACCGCATGGAGCTCTCGATTGCCCACGTCATAGTTCCACTCTGCTGGGGTCAACCTGCGGGAAAAATAGGCACACGGGTGAAGAACCTTATCGGTCTCTCTGCTCTGGGATAGCACGGCTCCTATCCCTGAGTCAGAGGCGTCCACTTCAACCACAAACTGGCGACTAGGATTGGGCTGCACCAAGACAGGTGCAGTCGAGAAGCGCTGTTTCAACTCCCTGAACGCGGCATCGCACCGATCCGACCAGATGAAGGGAACTTTTGGTGAGGTCAGGGCTGTCAGGGGGCTAACTACCTGACTATACCCCTTAATGAACCTCCTGTAAAAATTTGCGAAGCCGAGGAACTGTTGCAGCTTCCTACGGCTCGTAGGTTGGGGCCAGTCTCTCACCGCTGTGACCTTGGCCTGATCCGGGGCGACGGAGTTGGAGGAGATGATAAACCCCAGGAAGGACAAAGATGTGCGGTGAAACTCACACTTCTCGCCCTTCACAAACAGAAGGTTCTCCAACAACCGCTGCAGGACCTGACGTACATGCCGTACATGGGTCTCAGGGTCCGGAGAAAAGATGAGTATATCGTCCAGGTATACGAAGACGAATCGGTGCAGGAAGTCCCGCAAGACGTCATTAACCAAAGCTTGGAACGTCGCGGGGGCGTTAGTGAGGCCGAACGGCATGACCAGGTACTCAAAATGACCTAACGGGGTGTTGAATGCCGTCTTCCATTCGTCTCCCTTCCGGATCCGAACAAGGTGGTATGCGTTTCTAAGATCCAACTTTGTGAAGATTTTGGCTCCATGCAGGGGGGTGAACACCGAATCCAACAAAGGCAACGGGTATCGGTTGCGAACCGTGATCTCGTTCAGCCCCCGGTAATCAATGCATGGACGAAGACCGCCATCTTTTTTGCCCACAAAAAAGAAACCTGCTCCCATCGGAGAGGTGGAGTTACGGATCAGCCCGGCAGCTAAGGAGTCCCGGATGTAGGTCTCCATCGATTCGCGCTCAGGTCTGGAGAGGTTGTACAGCCTGCTGGATGGGAACTCCACGCCTGGCAACAAATCGATGGCACAATCGTACGGACGGTGCGGGGGAAGGGTGAGTGCCCGATCCTTGCTAAAAACGTCAGCAAGATCGTGGTACTCACCTGGCACCGCCGACAGATTGGGGGGAACATTGACCTGCTCCTTAGCCTGGGAACCGGGAGGAACCGAGGATCCTAAACACACCCGATGGCAGGTCTCGCTCCACTGTACCACCACCCCGGACGGCCAATCAATCCGGGGATTGTGTTTTAGCATCCAGGGAAACCCCAGAATCACACGGGAGGTAGAAGGAGTCACAAAAAACTCAATCTCCTCCCTATGATTCCCTGACACTATCAGAGTTACTGGTAGTGTCCTGTGTGTGATTAAAGGGAGTAGGGTGCCGTCTAGTGCTCGCACCTGCAATGGTGAAGGTAGCGCCACCAGAGGGAGCCCTACCTCCCTGGCCCATCTGCTGTCTAGCAGATTCCCTTCTGACCCTGTGTCTACCAGTGCTGGGGCCTGAAGGGTTAAATCCCCACTAAGGATTGTAACTGGGAGCCGTGTGGAAATATGTGTGTGTCCCACGTGAATTTCTTGGCCCACCCTAAGCCCAGTTTCTAGGGGTGGGCGTTGGTGTTTAACCGTTCGGGGCAATTGCTCAATTGATGCTCCATTGAGCCACAAACAAAACACGCCCCGCGGGGAAAACTCCTCTGTCTATTTGGTGGTCTGAATGTGGCCCTGCTCGTGTCCATAGCTTCGTCAGCAGGGGGAGCTGTCGCCCCATGGGACGTAGAGGCCAGGGAGCGTGGGAAGGGCGGACCTTTCTCGGACCCGGAAGGAAGAGGGACGGCGCGTGCCCGGCCACGCCCTTCGTCTCGTTCCCGACGGCGTTCCTCCAACCGATTGTCTAACCGTATAACAAGATCGATAAGCCCATCTAATTCCCGCGGTTCATCCTTGGCCACCAGGTGCTCCTTCAGGACTGACGACAGTCCGTTTACGAAGGTGGCGCGGAGCGCAGCGTTATTCCAGCCGGACCTCGCAGCCGCGATGCGGAAGTCGACTGCATAAGCGGCTGCGCTCCGGCGTCCCTGTCTCATTGACAGCAGCACAGTTGAAGCGGTCTCTCCCCTGTTAGGGTGATCAAACACAGTTCTGAACTCCCTCACAAACCCAGTGTATGTGTGAAGGAGCCGTGAATTTTGCTCCCAAAGCGCCGTAGCCCAAGCGCGTGCCTCTCCCCGAAGCAGAGTAATCACATAAGCTATTTTGCTAGCGTCTGACGCGTACATGACGGGACGTTGTGCGAAGACGAGCGAACACTGCATGAGAAAGTCCGCGCACGTCTCCACACAACCTCCGTACGGCTCAGGAGGGCTTAAGTATGCTTCAGGGGATGGTGGGAGGGGTTGTTGAACCACCACTGGAACATTTATATCCTGCACAGGGTCGGCAGGAGGAGGAGCTGCAGCAGCGCCCTGAGCGTTCGCCGCCACTTGCGCGGAGAGAGCCTCCACCCTGCGGTTCAGGAGGATGTTTTGCTCGGCTATTTGATCCATCCGAGCCGTAAAGGCGGTGAGAATGTGCTGTAGCTCACCAATCATGCCTCCTGCAGACGCCTGCGCTCCCTGCTCTCCCATTGGTCATTCAACAGCCGGGTAACGCCCCTCGGAGTCCATGACGCTGGCCGAGATATCCTGTTGGGAAAATGTAGTGACACGGACCCACAACAGGGGGCGTAAATGAACAGACAATGGAAGGAGTTAAATTAGAACACTTTACTGTTGTGAATGACACAACCAAACACAGCAGATTACAGAATGTATACAAGTCAATTAAGAAAGGTGTCGTGTGGGCAGGCTCGACGATAGGAGACGCCCGTCTGGAGACGAACCGGAACCACACGATTTCCACTACCACCGAACCCGAGGGATACTGGAGCCGTCAAGTCCCGAAGTCCCCAGGTGGCCACCGTCTCGGCGTGTCGGATCTGGTACTGCTGGCAGAAAACAAAGACAGTCAAGTGTGGGTGTGTGAACACCCAGTAACAATCCTGGTGGGAATTACACCTCCACCTCCGCAAATATATACACAGTCTTTCTACAGATCTGATACAGACGCTTGTCTTCACGGGTCGGGAAGGGTGCGGCTTGTCACCCTGTCGTCCACGACCAGCTCAGCCTCCAGCTGACACAAGCTACCAGGAACTCCTGTAGAGAATCAGACAACGATTACATGTGATACGGCACAGATTAAGGCTGAGGAAATTACCTCTTGATGAAGGTGATATCTCGGCAATGTGGTGGAGGTGTCTTCCTGCTTTTATTCCAGATGTGGATTAGATGATCAGTGGCAGCTGTCATGGATGATGGGTGATAGCTGTCACCACGGCTTGTTCCTGAGGCGGCAGCGCCCTCTCGTGCCTGAAGCCCGCACTTCAGGCAGGGCGCCCTCTGGTGGTGGGCCAGCAGTACCTCCTCTTCTGGCAGCCCACAGAACACACAGAAGATTCAACTTCTTTCATATTTGACAGAATTATGTAGGATGGTATCCTCTATTGACTGACAAAGCTTGATTACAGATTACGGATTACAGATTTTTTTTTGGCCATTTAAATTTAACATTGAAAACCCCATTTGATGTACATTTTAAACTTAAACTTAAACTTAAACATTGTACTTAAACAAAATGTACATTTTGCATTATATCTTAATCAAAAGTGCCTCAATCACTCTCATTTTTCTGTTATGAGTTTACCTACACCACCAAAATGGAATGGAAGTTCCAATTTTACGGCGCCTTCACACAGTACAAATAAGTACAACTCAGGGCAACTCATGGCAGAGCAGCTTGTAAGAGCAAATCACGAAAACATCGAGCCAACGGGCAGGCATGCATGATGTCGCTGCGATGGTTCATGCACACAGTGCAAGCAGCTGCAGCATGTGTAACCACGTCACGCAGTTGCTGTGAAAATAAAAAATGAAAAATACATGCCACCTATGGGATTCAAACCATAGTATCATGTCCACATCTACTGGCGGTGTGTCCAGCCGGTCCCGTGCGCGTGTCCTGCCCGCCACACATGTCTTGTGGACGGTGCGCCGCAGGACAGACACCGCGTCATATGGAACAGACGCGTGGATGATGTGACATTCAGATCAGCTGCTGCGTGTTATGATCTGATGGTCTGTTTCACCTGGGGTAGCCTGTCAATGTGCGCAGCGTGCGCTCACTCGCTGCAGCAAGAGCGATATATGTTTTTATGCATGTCCATGTGAGGACAGCAAGCAGACACACACGCGTCACAGTGTGGAGTTATTAGTTCATGTACGTGAACAGTACGTGTTCCCCAGCTGTGACATCCAGAACCACAGATCTCCACAGCTGCTCCTGTCAGCGGACACACACCCTGTCAGTTCAGTGCACACTGAACAGTCACTGTGTCTGTTTGCAAAGCCACACTCGCCAAATTTCACATCCAGCTCGACAGTGATCGTCTGCTGACTGTTTTTGTTTTAATAGTGCGAATGGCAACACAATTTCTAAGTGCCATGCGAGCGGTGTTAAATGTTCATGCATGTCACCTGGAATTTGGCCGACACATGCCGCGAGAGGGTTCGATGTAATCTCACAGCACACACTCTGTCTTTCTGCTGGTGGTGTGCACAAATAGTTATAACAACAGGTGTACGAGGCGTTGGAGGCAGCTACGATTTTACACGTATTGCATTTGATTCCTGCTTCATGCACACTTCATCTGCAGTTCTACCAAATTTGCACTAAGCAATAAGCAATGACAAATTGTGCATAACAGAGATAACCAATGTTCTGTGAAAATTATCTGAAAAAGAATTCAGAAACTGAAAAAGTAAAAACAAAACAACAAAAAAAAACCTGACACCATCACCACCACCACCAAAAAAAACCCCCTTCTATTCAAGTGCATGAACAAAATACATTTGATCAAATCTAATTTAGCTAATGAAAAGGCAGTTGTAACAGAACTTTGACCTTGAATTTTTTTTCCAATGAAAAAAATTTGTGGAATTAGAAAGTAGTTTTGTTGGAGGTTTGCACTCTATGAGCGTGGTGCTCTAGTTTTATTTAGGCTTTAGAACAGCCTGAGCATGTACCCTGTGAAATGCAGGGAAATGGTTGATATAGAGAACTAGATAGGTTGTTAATACGTTAGCTCAAAAACAATAAATGTGTTGGGAAGGTGTCGTAACACGGACCCACAACAGGGGGCGCAAATGAACGGACAATGGATAAGACAAAGAGTAACAATTTAATGTTGTGAAACGCACAACTGGATACAGACAAAGATACAATGCCAATTAAACACAAGGTGACGTGCGGGCAGGCTCGAAGATAGGATGACCTCTGGCGATCAAAGAGCCAGGACCCACACAGCTTCCACCACCAACGGCCTGAAGAACACCGGAGCCGCCAAGTCCTGAGTCCCCAGGTGGTCACCGTCTTCTGTTGCAGACCCTGGTACTGCTGGCAGAAGATGAAAAACAGTCAATGGTGAGTGTGTGTCCACACAACCAGTACTCCTTCACCAACAGATCTTCAAGGAGGGAAAACCTCCACCTCCAGAAACAATTTCACCCGTGCAGCTCCTGTTAGTCTCGTCCCTGGATGGAGTGAGAGGCGAAGAACGTCGCCCTCCCACTATCCGCCAATCCAGCTTCAGACAGAGCCCGCAGGAACACGGATGCACACAGAACAATGTTAGATACAACGATAATCACAGCAGAGAAGGTTACCTTAGACGGTAGCTGATTTCTCGGTGAGGAGGTGGAGTAATAATCTGGCTTTTGTAGGGACGGTGGTAATTGGTGACAGCTGGTGTAAATGAGTGACAGCTGTCACTCTCTGTCTCGGCGCCCTCTCATGCTTGAAGCCCGCACTCCAAGCAGGGCGCCGACTGGTGGTGGTGGGCCAGCAGTACCTCCTCTTCAGCGGCCCACACAACAGGACCCCCCCCTCAACGGGCTCCTCCTGGAGCCCGACCAGGCTTGTCCGGGTGTCGGCGGTAGAAATCGGCCAGGAGGGCCGGGTCCAGGATGAAGCCCCTTTTCACCCAGGAGCGTTCTTCGGGTCCATACCCCTCCCAGTCCACCAGATATTGAAAACCCCGGCCCTTCCGACGGACGTCCAGGAGCCGACGAACAGTCCATGCCGGCTCCCCGTCGATGATACGGGCAGGAGGTGGTACGGGTCCAGGAGTGCAGAGTTGTGAGGCGTGGTATGGTTTTAATCTGGAGACATGAAACACTGGGTGAATCCGCAGTGAAGCTGGGAGTTTCAGCTTCACTGCGGCTGGACTGAGGATCTTGATTATAGGAAAAGGTCCGATGAACCGGTCTTTGAGTTTCTGTGATTCAACCTGCAGTGGGATGTCCTTAGTTGACAACCACACCTCCTGCCCAAGCTGGTATGTAGGGGCCGGGGAACGCCGGCGATCTGCATGGGCCTTAGCCCTCGTCCGGGCCTGCAACAGGGCAGAACGAGCGGTCCGCCACACCCGGCGGCACCTCCGCAGGTGGGCCTGAACCGAGGGGACCCCGACCTCTCCCTCCACAAGTGGGAACAATGGGGGCTGATACCCCAAACACGCCTCAAAAGGGGAGAGGCTGGTAGCAGATGAGACTTGGCTATTGTGGGCGTACTCGATCCAGGCCAGATGGTCACTCCAAGCTGCCGGATGCGCGGAGGTTACGCAGCGGAGGGCCTGTTCCAACTCCTGGTTCGCCCGCTCTGCCTGGCCCTTCATCTGTGGGTGATACCTGGACGAGAGACTCACGGTGGTCCCCAGTTCCTTACAAAAACTCCTCCAGACCTGCGAGGAGAACTGGGGACCATGATCCGAAACGATGTCCGATGGTATCCCATGCAGACGCACGATGTGGTGGACCAGGAGGTCTGCTGTCTCCTGGGCCGTCGGGAGCTTTGGGAGGGCCACGAAGTGGGCTGCCTTGGAGAACCGGTCCACTATCGTGAGGATGACAGTGTTGCCCTGGGACGGCGGGAGGCCCGTGACGAAGTCCAGGCCGATGTGAGACCAGGGGCGATGAGGCACAGGCAGGGGCTGGAGGAGGCCCCTGATCTTATGATGATCCACCTTGCCCCTAGCACAGGTGGTACAGGCCTGGACATAGTCCCGGACGTCGGCTTCCAGTGATGCCCACCAGAAGTGCTGCTGGACCACTGCCACAGTCCTACGCACTCCGGGATGACAGGAGAGCTTGGATCCGTGGCAGAAGTCCAAGACGGCAGCCCTGGCTTCTGGTGGGACGTAGAGTCTGTTCTTAGGACCGTTCCCCGGGTCCGGGTTCCTTGCCAGGGCCTCCCGGACGGTCTTCTCCACGTCCCATGTGAGGGTGGCCACAACAGTGGACTCGGGAACGATGGTCTCGATGGGGTCTGACAACTCGGCCTTGGCTTCCTCTTCGTGCACCCGGGACAGTGCGTCGGATCGTTGGTTCCTAGTCCCGGGATGGTAGGTGATCCGGAAGTCAAAGTGTCCGAAGAACAGGGACCAGCGGGCTTGCCTGGGGTTCAGCCGCTTGGCGGTCCGGATGTACTCCAGGTTCCGATGGTCCGTGAAAACCGTGAAAGGCACCGTAGCTCCCTCCAACAGGTGTCTCCACTCTTCAAGAGCCTCCTTCACCGCGAGGAGTTCCCGATTGCCCACGTCATAGTTACGTTCAGCGGGGGTCAACCTGCGGGAAAAGTAGGCACATGGATGGAGAACCTTGTTGGACTCCCCGCTCTGGGACAGAACGGCTCCTATTCCTGAGTCAGAGGCGTCCACCTCCACTATGAACTGGCGAGTAGGATAAGGCTGCACCAGAACTGGTGCAGACGAAAACCGGCGTTTCAACTCCCTAAACGCGGCTTCGCACCGATCCGACCAGGTGAAGGGGACTTTAGTGGAGGTCAGGGCAGTCAGGGGGCTAACAACCTGACCGTAACCTTTAATGAACCTCCAGTAGAAATTTGCAAAGCCGAGGAACTGTTGCAGCTTCCTACGGCTTGTTGGTTGGGGCCAATCTCTCACCGCCGCAACCTTGGCCGGATCCGGGGCGACGGAGTTGGAGGAGATGATGAACCCCAGGAAGGACAAAGAAGTGCGGTGGAACTCACACTTCTCGCCCTTCACAAACAACCGGTTTTCTAGTAACCGCTGCAGGACCTGACGTACATACTGGACATGAGTCTCAGGGTCCGGAGAAAAGATGAGTATATCATCCAGATATACGAAGACAAACCGGTGCAGGAAGTCCCGCAAGACGTCATTAACCAATGCTTGGAACGTCGCAGGGGCATTAGTGAGGCCGAACGGCATGACCAGGTACTCAAAATGACCTAACGGGGTGTTAAATGCCGTCTTCCATTCGTCTCCCTTCCGGATCCGAACCAGGTGGTACGCATTCCTAAGATCTAGTTTGGTGAACATTTGGCTCCATGCAGGGGCGTGAACACCGAATCCAACAAGGGCAACGGGTATCGATTGCGAACCATAATCTCGTTCAGCCCTCTGTAGTCAATGCATGGACGGAGTCTGCCGTCTTTTTTACCCACAAAAAAGAAACCCGCACACATCGGGGAGGTGGAGTTCCGAATCAACCCGGCGGCTAAGGAGTTCCGGATGTAGGTCTCCATCGATTCGCGTTCTGGACGTGAGAGGTTGTACAATCTACTGGACGGGTACTCAGCGCCCGGGATCAAATCGATGGCACAATCGTACGGTCGGTGCGGGGGAAGAGTGAGTGCCAGATCTTTGCTGAAGACGTCAGCAAGATCGTGGTACACCTCGGGCACCGCCGTCAGATTGGGGGGGACTTTGACCTCCTCTTTAGCTGTGATTCCGGGTGGAACCGAGGATCCAAGACACTCCCGGTGGCAGGTTTCGCTCCACTGCGTCACCACCCCAGATGGCCAATCAATCCGGGGATTGTGCTTCACCATCCATGGAAATCCCAGAATCACTCGGGAGGTAGAAGATGTCACAAAAAACATGATCTCCTCCCTGTGATTCCCAGACACAACCAAGGTCACGGGCTGTGTCTGATGTGTAATTAACGGGAGTAGAGTGCCATCTAGTGCTCGCACCTTCAATGGTGAAGGCAGAGCCACCAGAGGAAGCCCTACTTCCCTGGCCCATCTGCTATCCAGCAGATTCCCTTCTGACCCCGTGTCTACCAGTGCTGGGGCGTGAAGGGTTAAATCCCCACCCAGGATTGTTACTGGGATTCGTGCTGATTTATGGGTTTTCCCCGTGTACATATTATGGCCCACCCTTAACCCAGTTCCTAAGGATGGGCGTTGGAGTTTGATCGTTTGGGGCAGTCTTTTAACCTGTGCTCACAAGAGCCACAGAAAAAACACTCCCCGCGGGCCAGCCTCCTTTGTCTGATATTTGATTTTAATTTGGCCCTGCTCATGTCCATAGCTTCGTCAGCAGGGGGAGCTGTTGCCACATGGAGCCCTCTGGCAGTGGAACGTGGGGACGATGACACCCTTTCGGACCCGGAGGAAAGAGGGACGGCTTGAGCCCGACCACGCCCCCCGGCCTGCTCCCGACGGTGTTCATTCAACTGGTTGTCTAAGCGTATAACCAAATTGATAAGCCCGTCGAAATCTTGCGGTTCCTCCTTAGCCAGCAGATGCTCCTTCAGGAGACAGTCCGTTTACGAAGGTGGCGCGGAGCGCAACATTATTCCAGCCGGACCTCGCAGCCGCGATGCGGAAGTCGACTGCATAATCAGCTGCGCTCCGGCGCCCCTGTCTCATTGACAGCAGCACGCTCGAGGCGGTCTCGCCTCTGTTGGGATGATCAAACACCTGTTTGAATTCCCATACAAACCCAGCGTATGACGTCAGGAGCCACGAATTCTGTTCCCAAAGCGCCGTAGCCCAGGCGCGTGCCTCACCTCGAAGCAAATTAATCACATAAGCCACCCGGCTGGCATCTGATGCGTACATAACTGGACGCTATGCAAAAACGAGCGAACACTGCATTAAGAAGTCTGCGCACGTTTCGACACAGCCTCCGTACGGTTCTGGAGGGCTTATGTAAGCTTCAGGGGACAGTGGGGGGGGTTTGTTGAACGGCCAGTGGAACGTCTGTCTGTGGCCCAGATCCAGCAGGAGGAGTCACTGCAGCAGCGCTTGAGTCGCGCGCTTCCACTCTGGCGGTGAGAGCCTCCACCCTCCGACTGAGGACTGCATTCTGATCCGCTACCAGATTTAACTGAGCGGTGAAAGCAGTAAGGATTTGCTGCAGATCACTTACCACGCCTCCTGCTGACGCCTGCGCTCCTTGTTCTCTCATTGGCTGTTCAAGCTGTGGTTGACGCCCCTCGGGATCCATGACGAATGGCCGAGAAATCCTGTTGGGAAGGTGTCGTAACACGGACCCACAACAGGGGGCGCAAATGAACGGACAATGGATAAGACAAAGAGTAACAATTTAATGTTGTGAAACGCACAACTGGATACAGACAAAGATACAATGCCAATTAAACACAAGGTGACGTGCGGGCAGGCTCGAAGATAGGAGACCTCTGGCGATCAAAGAGCCAGGACCCACACAGCTTCCACCACCAACGGCCTGAAGAACACCGGAGCCGCCAAGTCCTGAGTCCCCAGGTGGTCACCGTCTTCTGTTGCAGACCCTGGTACTGCTGGTAGAAGATGAAAAACAGTCAATGGTGAGTGTGTATCCACACACCCAGTACTCCTTCACCTACAGATCTTCAAGGAGGGAAAACCTCCACCTCCAGAAACAATTTCACCCGTGCAGCTCCTGTTAGTCTCGTCCCTGGATGGAGTGAGAGGCGAAGAACGTCGCCCTCCCACTATCCGCCAATCCAGCTTCAGACAGAGCCCGCAGGAACACGGCTGCACACAGAACAATGTTAGATACAACGATAATCACAGCAGAGAAGGTTACCTTAGACGGTAGCTGATTTCTCTGCGAGGAGGTGGAGTAATAATCCGGCTTTTGTAGGGACGGTGGTAATTGGTGACAGCTGGTGTAAATGAGTGACAGCTGTCACTCTCTGTCTCGGCGCCCTCTCATGCTTGAAGCCCGCACTCCAAGCAGGGCGCCGACTGGTGGTGGTGGGCCAGCAGTACCTCCTCTTCAGCGGCCCACACAACAAAATGCTATCATCTTTTAACTCCCAAAATTAAAGGGTATACGAGGGCTGTCCATAAAGTATAGGTCCTTTTTATTTTTTTCAAAAACTATATGGATTTCATTCATATGTTTTCACGTCAGACATGCTTGAACCCTCGTGCGCATGCATGAGTTTTTCCACGCCTGTCGGTGACGTCATTCGCCTGTGAGCACTCCTTGTGGGAGGAGTCGTCCAGCCCCTCGTCGGAATTCCTTTGTCTGAGAAGTTGCTGAGAGACTGGCGCTTTGTTTGATCAAAATTTTTTCTAAACCTGTGAGACACATCGAAGTGGACATGGTTCGAAAAATTAAGTTGGTTTTCAGTGAAAATTTTAACGGCTGATGAGAGATTTTGAGGTGACATTGTCGCTTTAAGGACATCCCACGGTGCGAGACGTCGCGCTGCGCTCTCAGGCGGCGTCATCAGCCTGTTTCAAGCTGAAAACCTCCACATTTCAGGCTCTATTGATCCAGGACGTCGTGAGAGAACAGAGAAGTTTCAGAAGAAGTCGTTTTCAGCATTTTATCCGGATATTCCACTGTTAAAGGAGATTTTTTTTAATGAAAGACGTGCGGACGTCGGGACGCAGCCGGCGCGGAGCGGCGGCACAGGAAAAACACCTCCGTGTTGATAATCATTTGTAAAATCCAGGCGGCTTTTGATGGCTTTCAGTGGAGTGAGTATATGAGAAATTGTTTAACAGCTGGACATGTTCCAACTTGTCCTTAAGGCTTCCAACAGAGGTGTTTTTCCTATGGCGGAGCGTCGCGGCGGCTACGAGCCGACGCGCGGACCCGTCCGCACGTCTTTCATTAAAAAAATCTCCTTTAACAGTGGAATATCCGGATAAAATGCTGAAACCGACTTCTTCTGAAACTTCTCTGTTCTCTCACGACGTCCTGGATCAATAGAGCCTGAAATGTGGAGGTGTTCAGCTTGAAACAGGCTGATGACGCCGCCTGAGAGCGCTGTGCGACGTCTCGCACTGTGGGAAGTCCTTAAAGCGACAGTGTCACCTCAAAATCTCTCATCAGCCGTTAAAATTTTCACTGAAAACCAGCTTAATTTTTCGAACCATGTCCACTTCGATGTGTCTCACAGGTTTAGAAAAAAGTTTGATCAAACAAAGCGCCAGTCTCTCAGCAACTTCTCAGACAAAGGAATTCCGACGAGGGGCTGGACGACTCCTCCCACAAGGAGTGCTCACAGGCGAATGACGTCACCGACAGGCGTGGAAAAACTCACGCATGCGCACGAGGGTTCAAGCATGTCTGACGTAAAAACATATGAATGAAATCCATATAGTTTTGAAAAAAATAAAAAGGACCTATACTTTATGGACAGACCTTGTATAATGAGTTCAAACTTATTAAAATTGGGTGGATTTTGTGATCAATCAAATAATCAACTTTGTTTTGGTTTGATGTAATTTCCCATCGATGTACAGTAACTGAAGTCGACACTTCTTCCTTCTCTCTCATCATGTATGTGGTTTTGAAGTTATGTGTTGCTTGAAATGAGCTTATCTGTTTATTTCATTTTCAAAGCCACAGACTGGCTGCTCCTGTCTCAAAATAGCATTTAAAGTTCTGACAACTGGAAAACAGTGTTAAGGAAAAAAAAAACAATCCTCTGACTTTTAAGACATTTGAAGTGACACCATACACCTGAATGTCCTCTCTGAGCAGATCCATAAATCTCCTCTTTGGCATCTCTCTTTTCCTCCTGCCTTGTGGCTCCATCCTCAGCATCCTTCTCCCTATATACCCTGGGCCTCTCCTCTGCTCTGGTCCAAACCATCTCAATCTCACCTTTCTGACTTTGTCTCCAAACCGTCCTACCTCTGCTGTCCCTCTGATATGTTCATTAATAATCCTGTCCATCTTCTTCACGCCCCCTCCAGCTCTGCTGCCTGTCTTTTTGTTCCTGCCACCACCTCTCAGCCGTGCAGCATTAGTGGTTTCACTACTGCTTTGTAAACTTTCCGTTTCATTCTTGCAGATACCTTTCTATCACAAATCACTTCTGCCACCTTTCTAAACCAAGTCCACACTGCCTGCACTCTCAACACTACAAGTATTTAAAGTTGTCTACCTTTTCCACTTCAACTCCTTTGCAGCCTCATGTTTCCACCATTCTCCCTCCCATTCACACACATGTACTCAGTCCTGTTCCAAATGAATTTCATTCCCCTTCTCTCCAGAGCATACATATCTCAACTGTTTCAAGCACTCACTTCTCAACTTGTTCTCTCTCAGCAATGGAGCAGCAGCTGTAAATGTTTGGGGATTCTATGCTGGGACATCCACATGAACTCATATTTCTATGAGAGTGTCAAGTCAAGTCAAGTCTGGGAGCATACACTGATGCTGCACTTCACTGCTTCAACAACATCATAACACCCACTGGTGCAAAGCCCCAGTTCTTACTACAGATCAAATTGTTATCTGAAAACATGTTCATCCACGAAAGCTCCTTTCTGATTTTGTCCATCAACCTGTCCATTGCCACCACTACAAACAAGAAAGGCCTTCGAGCTGATCCTTGATGTATCCCGCTTCCACCATGAATGCATTTCTACTATGCATCTTAATGCTGTCACACTGGCACCAACCTCACATACTTCTCTGCCACTCCAGACTTCCTCATACAATCCCTCAACTCTTCTCTTGGCGCTCTGTCATACACTTTCTCTAAATCAACAAAACACACAATGCAATTCATGGACTTCTCTGTTCTTCTTCGTAAAGCACAATCAGAGCAAACATTGTATCTGTATATTGCTGCTTGCAGAGCTTCACCTCTTTTTTCAGCCTATCCTTTACTACTCTTTCACATAATTCCATGCTGTAGTTGATCAGTTTTATGTATCTGTAGTTATTGCAGCACATCACCCATATTCCTAAAAATCTCTACCTGTTCTGGCTCTCTAAGAGCCACCTCAGTTATTATTTTGGTGTTATATAGGTTTCATACAGCCTTTATTTGTTCTTTGTAATATTTTTGTGTTGTCTGTTTTATTTTAGCACCATACTGGAAGTGGCACCACATGTCACTTCCTGTCTATTGAGAAGAAATGAAAGACCTCCTGCACCTGTCGTGCTGTGTTTTAAGAAAAACACAGCCTTTAAGTTACTAGAAATAACATATTTTATCAGCATGTGTTAAGTACGAACTGCACTTGCTGTTATATGAGTAATGCAACCGAAATCAAATCAAATCAGATCAACAACAAATAGCTGCCCCAAGGCGCTTTATATTGTAAGGCAAAGCCATACAATAATTACGGAAAAACCCCAACGGTCAAAACGACCCCCTGTGAGCAAGCACTTGGTGACAGTGGGAAGGAAAAACTCCCTTTTAACAAGAAGAAACCTCCAGCAGAACCAGGCTCAGGGAGGCGCAGTCTTCTGCTGGGACTGGTTGGGGCTGAGGGAGAGAACCAGGAAAAAGACATGCTGTGGAGGGGAGCAGAGATCATTCACTAATGATTAAATGCAGAGTGTTGCATACAGAGCAAAAAGAGAAAGAAACAGTGCATCATGGGAACCCCCCAGCAGTCTAAGTCTATAGCAGCATAACTAAGGGATGGTTCAGGGTCACCTGATCCAGCCCTAACTATAAGCTTTAGCAAAAAGGAAAGTTTTAAGCCTAATCTTAAAAGTAGAGAGGGTGTCTGTCTCCCTGATCTGAATTGGGAGCTGGTTCCACAGGAGAGGAACCTGAAAGCTGAAGGCTCTGCCTCCCATTCAACTCTTACTAACCCTAGGAACTACAAGTAAGCCTGCAGTCTGAGAGCGAAGCGCTCTATTGGGGTAATATGGTACTATGAGGTCCCTAAGATAAGATGGGACCTGATTATTCAAAACCTTAAAAGTAAGAAGAAGAATTTTAAATTCTATTCTAGAATTAACAGGAAGCCAATGAAGAGAGGCCAATATGGGTCAGATATGATATCTCTCCTTCTAGTCCCCGTTAGTACTCTAGCTGCAGCATTTTGAATTAACTGAAGGCTTTTCAGGGAACTTTTAGGACAACCTGATAATAATGAATTACAATAGTCCAGCCTAGAGGAAATAAATGCATGAATTAGTTTTTCAGCATCACTCTGAGACAAGACCTTTCTAATTTTAGAGATATTGCGCAAATGCAAAAAAGCAGTCCTACATATTTGTTTAATATGCGCATTGAATGACATATCCTGATCAAAAATGACTCCAAGATTTCTCACAGTATTACTAGAGGTCAGGGTAATGCCATCCAGAGTAAGGATCTGGTTAGACACCATGTTTCTAAGATTTGTGGGGCCAAGTACAATAACTTCAGTTTTATCTGAGTTTAAAAGCAGGAAATTAGAGGTCATCCATGTCTTTATGTCTGTAAGACAATCCTGCAGTTTAGCTAATTGGTGTGTGTCCTCTGGCTTCATGGATAGATAAAGCTGGGTATCATCTGCGTAACAATGAAAATTTAAGCAATGCCGTCTAATAATACTGCCTAAGGGAAACATGTATAAAGTGAATAAAATTGGTCCTAGCACAGAACCTTGTGGAACTCCATAATTAACCTTAGTCTGTGACGAAGATTCCCCATTTACATGAACAAATTGTAATCTATTAGATAAATATGATTCAAACCACCGCAGCGCAGTGCCTTTAATACCTATGGCATGCTCTAATCTCTGTAATAAAATTTGATGGTCAACAGTATCAAAAGCAGCACTGAGGTCTAACAGAACAAGCACAGAGATGAGTCCACTGTCTGAGGCCATAAGAAGATCATTTGTAACCTTCACTAATGCTGTTTCTGTACTATGATGAATTCTAAAACCTGACTGAAACTCTTCAAATAGACCAATAGAAATGTTATCAGACGTTAGCATACATGGTAAGTAGCCATTAGCTAGTGGCTAACATTATCCTGTTAACCTTTGGTTGTGGTTTACTGTGTAAATTTAGGAGTTATTGTTAAGTCAAATGTTTTATTTGTCATTGCATTTTATATTGTTGAAATGTTTTACACATCAGCTAATTCATACTATTCTGTGTCCTTTATTTACAGTTTTACCACTCACTCATTCGTTAATTCACCCATGCCATGCATCCATAAAATAAATCAACAAAAGGGAACAAAGGTGTGGTTTTTTGAAAATATGGTTATCTACCTGCCTAGTTAAGTGGGAGGGCAGGACACTACCAGTGCACTTCCCCAATCCTCAGGCATGGTCTCACTTTCCAACATTTCATGAAACAACTTAGTCAAAACCTCCAATGCCATCTCTCCAAAACATTTCCATACATCCACTGGAATGCCATCTGGACCAACTGTCTTACCACTTTTCATCCTGTTCATAGCTGTCCTCACTTCACCCTTACTTACCCTTTGCACTTCCTGATGTACTTTCTCCACATCATCCAGCATTCTCGCTAATTTTCTTTGCTTATGGTTCCCAAAATGCTTCCCACAGCTTCTCAACACTAAATAGACCTGAAAATGCATCAGAATGCATCTGAGATCTCAAATTAATGTAACAAATTACTGGGACTTTCACTGTAGCAGAATTTTTATTTTTCCACATATACACATGGGTCACCCTAGCTGGATTTTCCTCTGTTCCCATCTTTATAGTTTTTCATGCAGGCATATTTTGGTCTCTTTGTCTTACAGACACTCTACTGGACTGTCGTAGTGAAGAAAGAGTGAAGAGAGGTGTTCAATTTACACTCCTATCCTCAGCTATAGTTATGAAGTTTGGGTAATGAGATTCCTCTGTTGGGTATTTGGGCTTATACTCTGGGACAGGGTGAGAAGCTGGACTATCTGGGAGGGACTCAGAGTAGAGTCGCTGCTTCTTCACATCAAAAGGAGCCAGCTGAGGTGGTCCGGACATCTAGTGGTTGTCTCCCTAGGGATGTCTTCCAGGCTCATCCAAATTGGAGGAAGTCACAGGGAGGACCCAGAACATGCTGGAGGGATTATATTTCTCAGCCTCTTTGGGAATGCCTTGGGATTGCCTTGGAAGACTTAGAGGACTTGGCTGAGGATAGGAAAGTGTGGCGGGAGCTGCAACCCAGATAAGAGGCAGAAAATGAATGTATGAATGAAGGAATGAATGGCTGTCACCAGAACGAACCTCCTTCCAAGTCAGTCATTTTGAGTGTTTCCAGGGCCTATTTTATGCCAGGCTTTCTTTCTCCACTGAGGCGTAGTTCTTCTCTCTCTGCAGTAACGTTCCAGTCAAATAGAGAACTAGGTGTTCCTCACCTTCATTGACTTGAGACACCACAGCACCCAGACCCACATCAGAAGCATCTTTCTGGATCCCAAACTCCCTAGACAATTTAAGGGCCATTAAAATGGGTTTTGAACACATGGTTGCCAAAAGGCTCTTCTTCAGATGGGGCCCATTTCACCATTCCAGAATCAGTCTTGGTTGTCACTGCCACTTTGGGTCTTAACTAGTACTGTGCCTGTGGTCTTCCATTTCCTCACTATGTTCCTCACAGTGGAAACTGACAGCTGAAATCTCTGAGATAGCTTTGTGTATCCTTCCCTTAAAACATGATGTTGAACAATCTTTGTTTTCAGGTCATTTGAGAGTTGTTTAGAGGCTCCCATGTTGCCACTCATTAGAAGAGATGCAAAGAGGGGAAACATTTGCAAATGACCACCTTAAATACCTTTTCTCATGATTGGATTCACCTGTATAAGGAGGTCAAGGGTCAATCAATCAATCAATTTTTTTATATAGCGCCAAATCACAACAAACAGTTGCCCCAAGGCGCTTTATATTGTAAGGCAAGGCCATACAATAATTATGTAAAACCCCAACGGTCAAAACGACCCCCTGTGAGCAAGCACTTGGCTACAGTGGGAAGGAAAAACTCCCTTTTAACAGGAAGAAACCTCCAGCAGAACCAGGCTCAGGGAGGGGCAGTCTTCTGCTGGGACTGGTTGGGGCTGAGGGAGAGAACCAGGAAAAAGACATGCTGTGGAGGGGAGCAGAGATCGATCACTAATGATTAAATGCAGAGTGGTGCATACAGAGCAAAAGAGAAAGAAACAGTGCATCATGGGAACCCCCCAGCAGTCTACGTCTATAGCAGCATAACTAAGGGATGGTTCAGGGTCACCTGATCCAGCCCTAACTATAAGCTTTAGCAAAAAGGAAAGTTTTAAGCCTAATCTTAAAAGTAGAGAGGGTGTCTGTCTCCCTGATCTGAATTGGGAGCTGGTTCCACAGGAGAGGAGCCTGAAAGCTGAAGGCTCTGCCTCCCATTCTACTCTTACAAACCCTAGGAACTACAAGTAAGCCTGCAGTCTGAGAGCGAAGCGCTCTATTGGGGTGATATGGTACTACGAGGTCCCTAAGATAAGATGGGACCTGATTATTCAAAACCTTATAAGTAAGAAGAAGAATTTTAAATTCTATTCTAGAATTAACAGGAAGCCAATGAAGAGAGGCCAATATGGGTGAGATATGCTCTCTCCTTCTAGTCCCCGTCAGTACTCTAGCTGCAGCATTTTGAATTAACTGAAGGCTTTTTAGGGAACTTTTAGGACAACCTGATAATAATGAATTACAATAGTCCAGCCTAGAGGAAATAAATGCATGAATTAGTTTTTCAGCATCACTCTGAGACAAGACCTTTCTGATTTTAGAGATATTGCGTAAATGCAAAAAAGCAGTCCTACATATTTGTTTAATATGCGCTTTGAATGACATATCCTGATCAAAAATTACTCCAAGATTTCTCACAGTATTACTAGAGGTCAGGGTAATGCCATCCAGAGTAAGGATCTGGTTAGACACCATGTTTCTAAGATTTGTGGGGCCAAGTACAATAACTTCAGTTTTATCTGAGTTTAAAAGCAGGAAATTAGAGGTCATCCATGTCTTTGTCTGTAAGACAATCCTGCAGTTTAGCTAATTGGTGTGTGTCCTCTGGCTTCATGGATAGATAAAGCTGGGTATCATCTGCGTAACAATGAAAATTTAAGCAATACCGTCTAATAATACTGCCTAAGGGAAGCATGTATAAAGTGAATAAATTGGTCCTAGCACAGAACCTTGTGGAACTCCATAATTAACTTTAGTCTGTGAAGAAGATTCCCCATTTACATGAACAAATTGTAATCTATTAGACAAATATGATTCAAACCACCGCAGCGCAGTGCCTTTAATACCTATGGCATGCTCTAATCTCTGTAATAAAATTTTATGGTCAACAGTATCAAAAGCAGCACTGAGGTCTAACAGAACAAGCACAGAGATGAGTCCACTGTCCGAGGCCATAAGAAGATCATTTGTAACCTTCACTAATGCTGTTTCTGTACTATGATGAATTCTAAAACCTGACAAACTCTTCAAATAGACCATTCCTCTGCAGATGATCAGTTAGCTGTTTTACAACTACCCTTTCAAGAATTTTTGAGAGAAAAGGAAGGTTGGAGATTGGCCTATAATTAGCTAAGATAGCTGGGTCAAGTGATGGCTTTTTAAGTAATGGTTTAATTACTGCCACCTTAAAAGCCTGTGGTACATAGCCAACTAACAAAGATAGATTGATCATATTTAAGATCGAAGCATTAAATAATGGTAGGGCTTCCTTGAGCACAGAGGGCTTTTTTTATAGAGCAACAGACTCTTTTTCCAGGCTAAGTGAAGATCTTCTAAATTAGTGAGACGCCATTTCCTCTCCAACCTACGGGTTATCTGCTTTAAGCTACGAGTTTGTGAGTTATACCACGGAGTCAGACACTTCTGATTTAAAGCTCTCTTTTTCAGAGGAGCTACAGCATCCAAAGTTGTCTTCAATGAGGATGTAAAACTATTGACGAGATACTCTATCTCCCTTACAGAGTTTAGGTAGCTACTCTGCACTGTGTTGGTATATGGCATTAGAGAACATAAAGAAGGAATCATATCCTTAAACCTAGTTACAGCACTTTCTGAAAGACTTCTAGTGTAATGAAACTTATTCCCTACTGCAGGGTAGTCCATCAGGGTAAATGTAAATGTTATTAAGAAATGATCAGACAGAAGGGAGTTTTCAGGGAATACTGTTAAGTCTTCTATTTCCATACCATAAGTCAGAACAAGATCTAAGATATGATTAAAGTGGTGGGTGGACTCATTTACTTTTTGAGCAAAGCCAATAGAGTCTAATAATAGATTAAATGCAGTGTTGAGGCTGTCATTCTCAGCAACTGTGTGGATGTTAAAATCGCCCACTATAATTATCTTATCTGAGCTAAGCACTAAGTCAGACAAAAGGTCTGAAAATTCACAGAGAAACTCACAGTAACGACCAGGTGGACGATAGATAATAACAAATAAAACTGGTTTTTGGGACTTCCAATTTGGATGGACAAGACTAAGAGACAAGCTTTCAAATGAATTAAAGCTCTGTCTGGGTTTTTGATTAATTAATAAGCTGGAATGGAAGATTGCTGCTAATCCTCCGCCCCAGCCCGTGCTACGAGCATTCTGACAGTTAGTGTGACTCGGGGGTGTTGACTCATTTAAACTAACATATTCATCCTGCTGTAACCAGGTTTCTGTAAGGCAGAATAAATCAATATGTTGATCAATTATTATATCATTTACCAACAGGGACTTAGAAGAGAGAGACCTAATGTTTAATAGACCAAATTTAACTGTTTTAGTCTGTGGTGCAGTTGAAGGTGCTATATTATTTTTTCTTTTTGAATTAAATTAATTAATTAATAAATGAGCTTACCAAATCAACTTTGTGTTCCAATAATTAGTGCTAAATGTATTCAAATCAATAAAATTAATGGGTGCCAAAATTGATGCACCTGTCCAATTTTGTTTAAAGAATTATTGCACATTTTCTGTAAATACTAGAAACTTCATTTCACTTCTCAAATATCAGTGTTCGTCTGCTATATGATATATTTAACTGACATTTCTGATACAAACAAACAATGATTTATAAAGGAAAATCATGAAAATTATCAGGGGTCCCCAAACTTACATACAACTGTACCCATGGACTCTTGTTTGATCTTGCACAGATTTATAGCTTAATATTTTTTTTATCTTTATAGCAACAGATATGATTCTTAGGACACATCACATTAAATTTAAAGTAGGTGTGTGAATATGAGTCAATGATTGATCTTGAATCATGTTTTATTTGCTGTCAATTACTGTGGTATGAAAAGGGTTCATTGGGTTTATCTACTTCCAATGTACACACATAGATTTTTAAGTTAAATTTATAAAACTGACACTGGATTACAGTCAAGACCATAAGTATTTGGACATTGATGGGTTTTTTTTTTTTTTTTTTTTATATAATTTTTGCCTCTACAGAGCAGCCAGTCTACTTTGTGTACACCTGATACCTTCGGATCTCAGAAACATGGCAGAGTAGCTCCTTGTTACTACTTGGATGGTAGGAATGTTTGGAAGCCCAGGAGCTGTGTGTGTGTGTGTGTCTCCAGGTAATCTGGAGTTGCGTCAGGAAGGGCATCAGGTATAAAACTTGTGCCAAATCCCAAAACGGTTCTGTACTGGTTCCGCTGTGATGAGCCTGACTAGAAAAAAAAAAAAAAAAAAAAAAAAAAAAAAAAAGACAGCAGCTGAAAGACAACCAACATTTTGCCTCTATAGAGTACCAGAGTGGAGATAAAATTAAGCTGTCAACATCTGGTTGTTGTGTGGACTTACGGGTTGAATTCAAGGAGTTTAACAGCCATTTGGAGATCTTGACAAATCTGATACACAGTCCTTACAATTTCTGATGCCAGAACTAAGTGAACAAAATCCTTTACACCTATTTCTATTTAGTCAAGTCAGGGCATTTCCATGTCTTCTTTATTTACATCAACGCTTATTAAGAAAAACAAACAGTATGGCACACTGAAAAAAAGTCTGTTGGATTTACATGATTTAAATATGTACATCATTGCACATGATCAGTATGTGTCCAAATAGCACAATTTTCTTGTTTGTTTTTTGAATTAGAAAACAGAAGATTGTGGTATTTGAACACATTCTGGTCATGTGCAATGATGTACATATTTTTAAGTCATGTTTCCATTTTTTTTTTTTTTTGCAGTGTCAATATGTCTGGAGTGGGCAGCTCTTAAAAACTGAATGACTGTGAGAAAGAGTCACTATAGTGAGGAAAGCCACCAAGACACCCAGACAACTCTAAAGAAATTGTAGACCTCTGTGACTTATGGGAGAAAATGTGCATAGCGATTTTCATGAGTGATGATGTATCACTGAATATGGCACTTGCTCTGACTGGAAATAGCCACAACGGAGTAATGATCAAGTTCTATGCAATTTGAATGGGTGTTCAAGCAATGATTTGGATGATTTGATTTCTTAAAACATCATTCAGTGTAACTCCAGTTCAATGTAGATTTATGCAATGAGTTAAAACAAATGAAGGCCTTTATATGAAAATGTCTAAACAGTTTTCAAATAGTTATATTTTCAAGTGTGTTGTCTGAACTTTCACTAAATTGTAACCTGATCTTTTGAACTCAATTGGTGAACTTTGAAACAGCAGGTCATGAGTGGAAATCATTACACTGTACGGCACAACTTTAGTGCCGTACAGTGAGGTTACAACTGCTTTGTTTGTATCAGATATGCAGTGTGAAAAAAAACAAAACAAAAAAATAAGTGTATGCTCATCATCCTACATCATAAAAGACACTTTGACAAAACACCCCACGGTACACACCAACTCATATTGACAACACATACCATAGTAAGTCCCTTCGGTTGCTCCCTTGTTTGCACTTGGGGTCGCCACAGCAAATCCAAGGTGGATCTGCATATTTAATTGGCACAGGTTTTACGCCGGATGTCCTTCCTGACGCAACTCCACATTACATGAAGAAATGTGGCAGGGGTGGGATTTGAACCTGGAACCTTCTGCACTGAAACCAAGCGCATTAACCACCCCTGCTCGACAACACATACTATACACAGGGTAAAATAAGTACTGAACATGTCACCATTTTTCCAGGTAAATATATTTCTAAAGGTGCTACTGATACAAGATTTTCGCCAGGCTGGAAACAACCCAAATAATCCATACATGCAAAGAAATCTAAACAAATAGGTACAGAAATGAAGTTATGTGTAATAAAATGGAATGACACAGGGAAAAAGTATTGAACATGCCACTGAAATGTATTTAATGCTTCGCACAAAAGCCTTTGTTAGTGATGACGGCTTCAGTTTGCCTCCTGTATGGACAAACTACTCCCATGCATTGCTCAGGTGTGATTTTGGTCCATTCATCAACACAAACAGTCTTCAAATCTTGAAGGTTCCATGGATCTTTTCAATAAACTTTGATCTTTAGGTCTTTCCATAGATTTTCTGTTAGATTCAAGTCAGGTGATTGGCCAGGCCATTCTAGCAGTTTTATTTTCATTCTCTGAAACTATTTGAGTTTCCTTGGCTGTGTGTTTGGAATCATTGAATTGCTGAAATGTCCACCCTTGTTTCATCTTCATCATCCTGGTAGATGGCAGCAGATTTTTATCAAGAATGTCTCTGTATATTTGTCCATTCATCCTTCCTTCAATTATATGAAGTTTGCTCATGCAGTATGCTGAAAAAACAGCTCTGCACCATGATGTTTCCACCTCCAGACTTCACTGCTGATGTGGTGTTTTGGGCTGATGTGCAGTACAGTGTGCATTATGGCATTGTAAAGGTTCAGTTTTGTGTCATCTGACCAGACTATATTCTCCCAGTATTTCAGAGGCGTGTCTCAATGTTGTGCAGCAAACATGCTTTTTCTTCAGCAGTGGAGTCTTGTGATGAGCATACATACAGGCCATGGTGTTATTGTTTTCTTTGAATCAACTGTATCTGCTAATTACAGGTCTTTCTGAAGCTCTGCACAAGTGGTCCTTGGTTCTTGAACAACTCTTCTGATAATTTTTTTCACTCTTGTAATAAATCTTGTGTGGAGCATCTGGTTGTGGCTGGTTGATGTTCTTTCCACTCCCAGATTATGGTCCCACAGTGCTCACTGGAATATTCAGAAGTTTAGAAATCCTTCTGTAGGGCCCCTTCACACATAGTATGAATAAGTACAAATCAGGGCGAATCATGGCGGAACAGCTCGTATGAGCGAACCATGAAAACATCGGGCAGGCGTGAACGATCCTGCTGCGACGGCTTCATGCACGCGTCGGTGTCATGCACGAATGGGCACAAAACCATCGCAGCTGGACCACAGTGTCAGCAGCTGGAGCATGTGTAACCATATCACGCAGCTGCTGTGAAAAAAAAGAAAAATAAATGCCACCCACAGGATTAGAACTTGCAATTTACCAAAGCTCTGATTATCAGACAGAAACTCCCTCATAACAGGAGCATGAAATGGCTAAAATCAACAAAGAGAAACAAAAAAGAGAAAAAAGTGCATGGAGTAGACATTTCTCAAAACTGAGTGATTGTGCAAGGAGAAGTGTGAGGAAAGCCACCAAGACACTCAGACAACCCAGGACAAGTTATGGGCTTATGTGGCTGTGATTGGAGAAATTGTGCACATTGCTGCTGACACCTGCCGTGAGAGGGATCAAATGGGCTCTCACAGGGCACTCTCTGTCTTTCAGCTGCTGTGTGTGCAAATAGTTGTAGCAACAGGCGTATGAGGAGTTGGAGGCAGCTCCGATTTTACATGCATTGCATACGATTACTGCTTCATGCACAATTCGGCCACATTCGTACTATGTGTGAAGGGGCCCGTAACAATGCCGTCAGTATGTTTTGCAACAATCAGGCTGTGAAGATCTTGAGAGAGCTCTTTGGTTTTATCCATCATAAGATGTTTCTTGTGGGACACCTTGGTAATAAGACACCAATATAGGCCATCAGTTTTGACTGTACAAGCTGATATTGATTTGCACTGATAAGGGTCAGGATTGCTTTCTAATTACTGATGGATTCGATTTCCATACCTTTTTACACCTCCCTTTCTTCAGGTGTTCAATACATTTTCCATTTGTGTCATTTCATACTATTACACATAACTTGATTTCTTTGTATGTGTGAATTACCTGAGTCGTTACTGAATTGTGGTGAAAAGTTCATGTCAATAGCATCTTTAGAAAAAATAGTTACTGAGAAAAACTGTGACATGTTCAATACTTATGTTTCCTGATAAAAGTAAGTGATACAAAGAGAAATTATTTTAATGTTATGTTATGAATATAATATAATATATATTCTGTTGGCATAGGTTTTCAAAAAAAGAAAAACGAAGGAACACTATCACATAGTCTGTTGGCAGACCTGACCTGAGCTGACTAGTTTTACAGCTGCTACACACCACAAACAAGTAGAATTGTTGAAATTAAACAATGCCATTCTTAATCTGACTGATACACATGCAATGTGCAGTTCTGTATATTTGTGTAAACTTGGATTTTGATATTTTATTCTTTATTATATTAGTGGAAGACAAAATTAATATTTTTCTAGTGGCAATTTTAAAATTTCATGTTACAATAAAATTACATGATTTATTCTTTTTATATGTGTATGTATAGACACACACACACACACACACACACACACACACACACACACACACACACACACACACACACACACACACACACACACACACACACACACACACACACACACACATACACAGACGTAATCCATTCACATGTGCAGCAAGACCCTGAATTGCTGCTGAAATTGGCTGTTGATGGTCATAACTCACCTGAAAACATGTTTCTTTCTTTGTATGGCATAAATTAATTCAGTGGAGTAATTATTAACTTATCACGTTGATTTTGCAAAGACATGCGGCACATTAGTGATTGTTGAAACATCTGCTTATCATGAGATTATTGTTTATTATAGTCACACCCAGAAGCTCCTGTGCTGTTTTGTGCACTAATAATTATTGAATTTGCCCCATCTGTGAGTTTAGTGTTGACCTTGATCTAACAAACAATGACATGAAAACAAATTGGCACACGATACAAGGGTGAGTGACAGTTCAAAGAGTTCCTTATCCTTTTGTAAAAAGTTAAACTGGTTCTATTTTATTTTTACAGTACAGTTTTACAGTTCTGGTTACTTATTGACTAACTCATTAGTGAAATGCCTTGTGACTCCAGGCAACCCACATATGATGGAAAGATCAGCCAAGACTTACCTTTGAGCTTTGCAATGCTGCTGTCATTGTCCCTCCACCCATCTGCCAATTAAAATCCCTCAGAATGATTCTGCTTTTGTTTTTACAGTAGTGTTCAGAATAATAGTAGTGCTATGTGACTAAAAAGATTAATCCAGGTTTTGAGTATATTTCTTATTGTTACATGGGAAACAAGGTACCAGTAGATTCAGTAGATTCTCACAAATCCAACAAGACCAAGTATTCATGATATGCACACTCTTAAGGCTATGAAATTGGGCTATTAGTAAAAAAAAAAAAAGTAGAAAAGGGGGTGTTCACAATAATAGTAGCATCTGCTGTTGACGCTGCAAACTCAAAACTATTATGTTCAAACTGCTTTTTTAGCAATCCTGTGAATCACTAAACTAGTATTTAGTTCCCACAGTTTTTCATGATTTCTTCACATCTGCGAGGCATGGAGTCAACCAACTTGTGGCACCTTTCAGCTGTTATTCCACTCCAAGATTCTTTAACAACATTCCACAATTCATTCACATTTCTTGGTTTTGCTTCAGAAACAGCTTTTTTGATGTCACCCCACAAGTTCTCAATTGGATTTAGGTCCGGGGATTGGGCAGGCCACTCCAAAACATTAATTTTGTTGGTTTGGAACCAAGATTTTGCTCGTTTACTAGTGTGCTTGGGGTCATTGTCTTGTTGAAACACCCATTTCAAGGGCATGTCCTCTTCAGCATAAGGCAACATGACCTCTTCAAGTATTTTGACATATCCAAACTGATCCATGATACCTGGTATGCGATATATAGGCCCAACACCATAGTAGGAGAAACATGTCCATATCATGATGCTTGCACCACCATGCTTCACTGTCTTCACTGTGAACTGTGGCTTGAATTCAGAGTTTGGGGGTCGTCTCACAAACTGTCTGTGGCCCTTGGACCCAAAAAGAACAATTTTACTCTCATCAGTCCACAAAATATTCCTCCATTTCTCTTTAGGCCAGTTGATGTGTTCTTTGGCAAATTGTAACCTCTTCTGCACGTCTTTTATTTAACAGAGGTACTTTGCGGGGGATTGTGGCACATAAATTAGCTTCACACAGGCATCTTCTAACTGTCACAGCACTTACAGGTAACGCCAGACTGTCTTTGATCATCCTGGAGCTGATCAATGGGTGAGCCTTTGCCATTCTGGTTATTCTTTCTTTAATGCCATAGGTATTAACGGCACTGCGCTGCGGTGGTTTGAATCATATTTATCTAATAGATTACAATTTGTTCATGTAAATGGGGAATCTTCTTCACAGACTAAGGTTAATTATGGAGTTCCACAAGGTTCTGTGCTAGGACCAATTTTATTCACTTTATACATGCTTCCCTTAGGCAGTATTATTAGACAGCATTGCTTAAATTTTCATTGTTATGCAGATGATACCCAGCTTTATCTATCCGTGAAGCCAGAGGACACACGCCAATTAGCTAAACTGCAGGATTGTCTTACTGACATAAAGACATGGATGACCTCTAATTTCCTGCTTTTAAACTCAGATAAAACTGAAGTTATTGTACTTGGTCCCACAAATCTTAGAAACATGGTGTCTAACCAGATCCTTACTCTGGATGGCATTACCCTGACCTCCAGTAATACTGTGAGAAATCTTGGACCATATCACCCCAATAGAGCGCTTCGCTCTCAGACTGCATGCTTACTTGTAGTTCCTAGGGTTTGTAAGAGTAGAATGGGAGGCAGAGCCTTCAGCTTTCAGGCTCCTCTCCTCTGGAACCAGCTCCCAATTCAGATCAGGGAGACAGACACCCTCTCTACTTTTAAGATTAGGCTTAAAACTTTCCTTTTTGCTAAAGCTTATAGTTAGGGCTGGATAAGGTGACCCTGAACCATCCCTTAGTTATGCTGCTATAGACTTAGACTGCTGGGGGGTTCCCATGATGCACTGAGTGTTTCTTTCTCTTTTTGCTCTCTATGCACCACTCTGCATTTAATCATTAGTGATTGATCTCTGCTCTCTTCCACAGCATGTCTTTTTCCTGGTTCTCTCCCTCAGCCCCAACCAGTCCCAGCAGAAGACTGCCCCTCCCTGAGCCTGGTTCTGCTGGAGGTTTCTTCCTGTTAAAAGGGAGTTTTTCCTTCCCACTGTCACCAAGTGCTTGCTCACAGGGGGTCGTTTTGACCGTTGGGGTTTTTCCGTAATTATTGTATGGCCTTGCCTTACAATATAAAGCGCCTTGGGGCTACTGTTTGTTGTGATTTGGTGCTATATAAATAAAATTGATTTGATTTGATTCTTCTATCCATTTTGGTGGTGGTTTTCCATTTTCTTCCACGCGTCTCTGGTTTTTTTTGTCCATTTTAAAGCATTGGAGATCATTGAAGATGAACAGCCTATAATTTTTTGCACCTGCGTATAAGTTTTCCCCTCTCCAATCAACTTTTTAATCAAACTACGCTGTTCTTCTGAACAATGTCTTGAACGTCCCATTTTCCTCAGGCTTTCAAAGAGAAAAGCATGTTCAACAGGTGCTGGCTTCATCCTTAAATAGGGGACACCTGATTCACACCTGTTTATTCCACAAAATTGACGAACTCACTGACTGAATGCCACACTACTATTATTGTGAACACCCCCTTTTCTACTTTTTTTTTTACTAATAGCCCAATTTCATAGCCTTAAGAGTGTCCATATCATGAATGCTTGGTCTTGTTGGATTTGTGAGAATCTACTGAATCTACTGATACCTTGTTTCCCATGTAACAATAAGAAATATCCTCAAAACCTGGATTAATCGTTTTAGTCACATAGCACTACTATTATTCTGAACACTACTGTATACCACACCTTGTGAATATAAATATGTGAATGACATTTTTGAAAATCTTAACCTTCTTCAAACTTATATATGGAATGTTTTGTTTCTGTGCTGTGGGATGGGAGCCACCGCTCGCCTGCGGGTCGGTTGACACAACACTGCCCCTCTGCCATGCTGGCACAGTTCACAGGTCAAACATTTTGCACACTTCTTACCACCAGGATCTACCCTGTACTGCTGCATGGAGCCTGTGTAGGCTGTGCTGTGCACCATAAAATCATAAAACTCAGCTGTTATAACCAGTCCAAACTGATTAAAACACAGAAAGAGGTCAGGGCAAACAGCTACAGGATTTAAAAATCAAATCAATCCAATCATTTAATTTATCTGTTAGAAGGGATTATAATTCAGTGTTGTGACAACATCTACCTGTTAAAGTGTCTAACGTTTGGCATCGGAATGTGCAACACGATGGTTCTGTTGAGTGCAAATCAATGGAAAACTTTATCATCAACAATCCTTTTTATACATATTTTATATCATAATATATATATTTTAAAATCAACCTATATAGAGACCAATGGGGCATTTTTCAAACTTGAAAAGCAGTTTATTAAAAAGTGGTGCCATAAAATGAGTTCAACATGATTGTGCAGATAACTGAGAACATGTTGTACAATAAAAAGGTTGAGTTATATGACAATTCGTTATGAGGAGGTTTAGAAATGAATTAATAAAGCAACATACAACTTAAAAAAAAACAATAAATTACACTTTACTTTGTTCCTTAATAGACACAGATGTATAGGAACAAAGGAAAATGATAGATTAAAAAAAATACTTAAGCTGTTTAGCGCTCAAGTTCAGACTGCTTGGTTTACGAACTGCATTTGAAAGCATCATGAATTCCCTGTCCTTTAACAGTTTTTTTTTTTTTTACAATGCTCGCACAAAATACATGATCCCTCATACCTCCCACAAAATATTCAAAATATTATACAGTAAACACATTTGCCTGACATTGCAAACACCCTGGTCATAATACTACACTTTTGGATCTATCACGGACACACTGTTACTCTAAACCTAAAGTTTGTCTGTCTTTCGTGGACTTACTTCTATGTATATTTCCATATGAGAGTGAAAGTAATCTGCAGAGAGAAGTAGAAATATAGACAGTGAACATATAAGCAATATTGAACCTAAAACTATTTTACCAAATTATTTGTTGTTGTGAATACAGTATTGTACCGCACACACAAAAAAATAACATACAGCAAAATACAACAACTAGAAACCAGAAACATTTATAAAAAAGTACATTTTTCTGAAAAAAGTAGCCTTTTACACCCCAACCCAGGATTGAACAGGAGACCCCTCACACATCAGTAAAATGTAGGACCATTGCTCCATCTCAGCTGTCCATAAGGACAATGTGAACACGTTGGTCGCCTTCAACATGGTACCAACATTGCTGGAGTCAACAGAAAGACATTGTAGTGACCTTAAACCTCAATCAAAACACAACATTGCATTTACGTGGTGTGTTTGTTGGGAAGCAAATAAAATATTCCAACCTTCTCGTCATATGGGAATGAAATGACATCATCTCGTAACCTAGTAACTTTTAGTGCCATTTCAGAGCACCAGTAGTTACTTGCAGTGAGATTTTTTTTTTTTTTGCAACACTGCACATAGCAGATGATGTGACCATAGTCATAAAATTTCTATGTTTATCTCTATCTAGCTAAGGATTAACTAACCTGAAACTTT
The DNA here is from genome assembly GCF_902500255.1 of Thalassophryne amazonica. NCBI lineage: Eukaryota > Metazoa > Chordata > Actinopteri > Batrachoidiformes > Batrachoididae > Thalassophryne > Thalassophryne amazonica. Next base: position 95,978,213 of record NC_047112.1, on the reverse strand, counting down.
CATTTAATCATGTATTCTGTGCCATATAGAGCTAACAGCTACAGTTATATTTTCGATTGTATACATGAAGGTTCTCCTTATATACAGTAGTATTCAGAATAACAGTAGTGCTATGTGACTAAAAAGATTAATCCAGGTTTTGAGTATATTTCTTATTGTGACATGGGAAACAAGGTACCAGTAGATTCAGTAGATTCTCACAAATCCAACAAGACCAAGCATTCATGATATGCACACTCTTAAGGCTATGAAATTGGACTATTTGTTGTGTGGGCCGCTGAAGAGGAGGTACTGCTGGCCCACCACCACCAGAGGGCACCCTGCCTGGAGTGCGGGCTCCAGGCACCAGAGGGCACTGCCGCCTCACAGGAGCAGCCGGGGTGACAGCTGACACTCATCACCTATGACAGCTGTCACCACTCATCTGATCAGCATCGGTATATCAGCAAGACGTCATCTCCACCTCTTTGCCGAGATATCGTTCTACCTGGAAGGTAACGTACCTCAGCTGACTGTTTGACAGTATTCTTTTGTGACTTTGTGCGTTGTATTGTGGACTACTTTTCCAACGAGAGGTGGAGGTAGCTTTCCTGCCGTACGGATTCCTGGGTGCTAACGCGCCCTCATTTAATTGCTTTTTGTTCCTCGCCAGCAGTACCAGGTCCGACACGCGGAGGCAGTGGCCACCTGGGAGTTCGGGACTTGGCGGCTCCAGTATTCCCGGGGTCTGGTGGCGGAGGAAATCATGTGGTTCCGGTTCTGCTTTGGACAGGCGTCTCCTATCTTCGAGCCTGCCCACACGACACCTTTGTGAATTGACTCTTGTCTATTGTTGTAATCTGTTATATTTGTTGTGCACATTCACAACAGTAAAGTGTTGTTATTTGACCTACTCCATTGTCCATTCATTTGCGCCCCCTGTTGTGGGTCCGTGTACCTACACTTTCCCAACAGGATATCTCGGCCACCGTCATGGATCCCGAGGGGCATCAACCGGCTGTTGAACGGCCAATGGCAGAACAGGGCGCACAGGCGTCCGCAGGAGGAATGATCGGTGAGTTGCAGCGGATCCTCACCGCTTTCACGGCTCGGTTAGATTTAATGACCGAGCAGAACGTCCTCCTTAACCGCAGGGTGGAGGCTCTCGCCGCGCAGGTGGAAGCGCGCCCTCAGGGCGCTGCTGCAGCTCTCCCTCCTGTCGACCCTGTGCGTAACAGTGACGTTCCACAGGTCGTTCAACGACCCCTCCCACCTTCCCCGGAAGCATACATAAACCCTCCAGAGCCGTACGGAGGTTGTGTGGAGACGTGCGCGGACTTCCTTATGCAGTGTTCGCTCGTCTTCGCACAACGTCCTGTCATGTACGCAACTGATGCCAGCAAGATAGCTTATGTAATAAACCTGCTTCGCGGTGAGGCACGCGCTTGGGCTACAGCGCTCTGGGAGCAGAATTCACGGCTCCTTCAGACATATGATGGGTTTGTGAGGGAGTTCAGAACAGTGTTCGATCACCCAAATAGAGGAGAGACCGCTTCAGCCGTGCTGCTGTCAATGAGACAGGGGCGCCGGAGCGCAGCTGCCTATGCAGTCGACTTCCGCATCGCGGCTGCGAGGTCCGGCTGGAATAGCACTGCCCTCCGCGCCGCCTTTGTAAACGGACTGTCGTTGGTCCTAAAGGAGCACCTGGTGGCTAAGGACGAACTGCGGGATTTAGATGGGCTTATTGATCTCGTTATACGATTAGACAATCGGTTAGAAGAACGCCGTCGGGAACGAGACGAAGGGCGTGGCCGGGCACGCGCCGTCCCTCTCCCTTCCGGTTCCGACCGCGTTCCGCCCTCCCCACGCTCCACGGCCCCTACGCTCCGTGTGGTTACAGCTCCCCCTGCTGACGAAGCTACGGACACGAGCAGGGCCACATTTAGGGCACCAGATAGACAGAGGAGGCTGGCCCGCGGAGTGTGTTTTGTTTGTGGCTCGATAGAGCATCAGGTAAGAGACTGCCCCGAGCGGTTAAACATCAACGCCCGCCCCTAGAAACTGGGCTAGGGGTGGGCCGAGACATTCACGTGGGACACACCCACATTGCCACACGACTCCCAGTTACAATCCTTTATGAGGATTTAACCCTGAAGGCCCCAGCACTGGTGGACACGGGCTCTGAAGGGAATCTGTTAGACAGCAGATGGGCCAGGGAGATAGGGCTCCCTCTGGTGGCGCTTACCTCGCCTGTGCAGGTGCGGGCACTAGATGGCTCCCTACTCCCTCCAATCACACATAAGACACCACCAGTAACTCTGGTGGTGTCAGGAAATCACCGAGAGGAGATCGAGTTTTTTGTGACTCCTGCTACCTCCCGTGTGATTTTAGGGTTCCCCTGGATGTTAAAACACAATCCCCGGATCGATTGGCCGTCCAGGGTAGTGGTGCAGTGGAGCGAGACCTGCCATCGGGTATGCTTAGGTTCCTCAGTTCCTCCCGGTTCCCAGGCTAAAGAGGAGGTCAGAGTCCCGCCCAATCTAGGGACGGTGCCGGTGGAATACCATGACCTTGTGGATGTGTTCAGTAAGGATCTGGCGCTCACCCTTCCCCCCCACCGTCCGTACGATTGTGCCATTGATTTGGTTCCAGGCGTTGAGTTCCCGTCCAGCAGGCTGTACAACCTCTCACGACCTGAGCGCGAATCAATGGAGACCTACATCCGGGACTCTTTAGCTGCTGGGTTGATCCGGAATTCCACTTCCCCGATGGGTGCAGGTTTCTTTTTTGTGGGGAAAAAGGATGGTGGACTACATCCATGCATTGATTACAGGGGGCTGAACGAAATCACGGTTCGTAACCGATACCCATTGCCCTTGTTGGATTCAGTGTTCACGCCCCTGCATGGAGCCCAAATGTTCACCAAGCTCGATCTCAGGAATGCGTATCACCTGGTTCGGATCCGGAAGGGAGACGAGTGGAAGACGGCATTTAACACCCCCTTAGGTCACTTCGAGTACCTGGTCATGCCGTTCGGTCTTACAAACGCCCCCGCGACGTTCCAAGCATTGGTTAATGATGTCTTGCGGGATTTCCTGCACCGATTCGTCTTCGTATATCTGGATGACATACTCATCTTTTCTCCGTATCCTGAGACCCATGTCCGGCATGTACGTCAGGTCCTGCAGCGGTTATTAGAGAACCGGCTGTTTGTGAAGGGCGAGAAGTGCGAGTTTCACAGCACTTCTTTGTCCTTCCTGGGGTTTATCATCTCCCCTAACTCCGTCACTCCTGATCCGGCCAAGGTCGCGGCGGTGAGAGACTGGCCCCAACCCACCAGCCGTAGGAAGCTGCAACAGTTCCTCGGCTTTGCTAATTTTTACAGGAGGTTCATTAAGGGCTACAGTCAGGTAGTTAGCCCCCTGACAGCCCTGACCTCACCAAAAGTCCCCTTCACCTGGTCGGATCGTTGCGGTGCCGCGTTCAAGGAGTTCAAACGGCGCTTCTCGTCTGCACCCGTTCTGGTGCAGCCCGATCCTAGTCCCCAGTTAGTGGTTGAAGTGGACGCCTCGGACTCAGGGATAGGAGCTGTGCTTTCCCAAAGCGGGAAGACCGATAAGGTCCTTCACCCGTGTGCCTATTTTTCCCGCAGGTTGACCCCGGCCGAACGGAACTATGACGTCGGCAATCGAGAACTCCTTGCGGTGAAAGAGGCTCTTGAAGAGTGGAGACATCTGTTGGAGGGAATGTCCGTGCCATTCACGGTTTTCACTGACCACCGGAACGTGGAGTATATCAGGACCGCCAAGCGGCTGAACCCCAGGCAAGCCCGCTGGTCACTGTTCTTCGGCCGTTTTGACTTCCGGATCACCTACCGTCCCGGGACCAAAAACCAGAGATCGGATGCCTTGTCCCGGGTACATGAAGAAGAAGTCAAAGCGGAGTTGTCGGATCCACCGGAACCCATCATCCCGGAGTCCACTATCGTGGCCACCCTTACCTGGGACGTAGAGAGAACCGTCCGGGAGGCCCTGGCACGAAGCCCGGACCCTGGAACTGGGCCGAAGAACAGACTCTACGTCCCACCAGAGGCTAGGGCTGCAGTCCTGGACTTCTGTCACGGCTCTAAGCTCTCCTGTCATCCAGGGGTGCAAAGAACCATGGCAGTTGTCCGGCAGCACTTCTGGTGGGCGTCCCTAGAGGCCGACGTCCGGGATTATATCCAGGCCTGCACCACCTGCGCCAGGGGCAAGGCTGATCATCGCAGGGCTTCGGGACTGCTCCAGCCGCTGCCCGTGCCCCATCGCCCCTGGTCCCACATCGGCCTGGATTTTGTCACGGGCCTCCCGCCGTCCCAGGGCAACACCACCATCCTCACGATAGTGGACCGATTCTCCAAGGCGGCCCACTTCGTGGCCCTCCCGAAGCTCCCGACGGCCCAGGAGACAGCGGACCTCCTGGTCCACCACGTCGTCCGGCTGCATGGGATCCCAACAGACATCGTCTCTGATCGCGGTCCCCAGTTCTCCTCACAAGTCTGGAGGAGCTTCTGCCGGGAAATGGGGGCCACGGTGAGTCTCTCATCCGGGTATCATCCCCAGACCAACGGGCAAGCAGAACGGGCCAATCAGGAGGTGGAGCAGGCCCTGCGTTGCGTGACAGCCGCGCACCCGGCGGCCTGGAGTACCCATCTGGCCTGGATCGAATATGCCCATAACAGCCAGGTGTCGTCAGCCACCGGCCTCTCCCCTTTCGAGGTGTGTCTGGGGTACCAACCTCCTTTGTTTCCGGTGGTTGAGGGAGAGGTCGGTGTGCCCTCGGTCCAGGCCCACCTACGGAAATGCCGTCGGGTGTGGCGTGCCGCCCGTTCTGCCTTGCTGAGGGCCCGGATGAGGACGAAGGCCCATGCAGACCGTCGGCGGACCCCGGCCCCTACGTACCGGCCAGGGCAGGCAGTGTGGTTGTCTACAAAGGACATTCCCCTTCAAGTGGACTCCCCTAAACTGCAGGACCGGTATATCGGTCCGTTTAAGATCATCAAGGTACTCAGTCCAGCCGCAGTGAGGCTTCAGCTTCCGGCCTCACTGCGGATCCATCCCGTTTTCCACGTGTCCCGGATCAAGCCCCATCACACCTCACCCCTCTGTACTCCAGGTCCGGCACCACCTCCTGCCTGGATCATCGATGGCGAGCCGGCTTGGACTGTGCGCCGGCTCTTAGATGTCCGTAGGATGGGCCGGGGCTTCCAGTATTTGGTGGACTGGGAGGGGTACGGACCTGAAGAACGCTCCTGGGTGAAGAGGAGCTTCATCCTGGACCCGGCCCTCCTGGCCGATTTCTACCGCCGCCACCCGGACAAGCCTGGTCGGGCGCCAGGAGGTGCCCGTTGAGGGGGGGGGTCCTGTTGTGTGGGCCGCTGAAGAGGAGGTACTGCTGGCCCACCACCACCAGAGGGCACCCTGCCTGGAGTGCGGGCTCCAGGCACCAGAGGGCGCTGCCGCCTCACAGGAGCAGCCGGGGTGACAGCTGACACTCATCACCTATGACAGCTGTCACCACTCATCTGATCAGCATCGGTATATCAGCAAGACGTCATCTCCACCTCTTTGCCGAGATATCGTTCTACCTGGAAGGTAACGTACCTCAGCTGACTGTTTGACAGTATTCTTTTGTGACTTTGTGCGTTGTATTGTGGACTACTTTTCCAACGAGAGGTGGAGGTAGCTTTCCTGCCGTACGGATTCCTGGGTGCAAACGCGCCCTCATTTAATTGCTTTTTGTTCCTCGCCAGCAGTACCAGGTCCGACACGCGGAGGCAGTGGCCACCTGGGAGTTCGGGACTTGGCGGCTCCAGTATTCCTGGGGTCTGGTGGCGGAGGAAATCGTGTGCTTCCGGTTCTGCTTTGGACAGGCATCTCCTATCTTCGAGCCTGCCCACACGACACCTTTGTGAATTGACTCTTGTCTATTGTTGTAATCTGTTGTATTTGTTGTGCACATTCACAACAGTAAAGTGTTGTTATTTGACCTACTCCATTGTCCGTTCATTTGCGCCCCCTGTTGTGGGTCCGTGTACCTACACTTTCCCAACACTATTAGTAAAAAAAAGTAGAAAAGGGGGTGTTCACAATAATAGTAGTGTGGCATTCAGTCAATGAGTTCGTCAATTTTGTGGAACAAACAGGTGTGAATCAGGTGTCCCCTATTTAAGGATGAAGCCAGCACCTGTTGAACATGCTTTTCTCTTTGAAAGCCTGAGGAAAAAGGGACGTTCAAGACATTGTTCAGAAGAACAGCGTAGTTTGATTAAAAAGTTGATTGGAGAGGGGAAAACTTATACGCAGGTGCAAAAAATTATAGGCTGTTCATCTTCAATGATCTCCAATGCTTTAAAATGGACAAAAAAAAAACCCTCTGTTAAGTAAAAGACGTGCAGAAGAGGTTACAATTTGCCAAAGAACACATCAACTGGCCTAAAGAGAAATGGAGGAATATTTTGTGGACGGATGAGAGTAAAATTGTTCTTTTTGGGTCCAAGGGCCGCAGACAGTTTGTGAGATGACCCCCAAACTCTGAATTCAAGCCACAGTTCACAGTGAAGACAGTGAAGCATGGTGGTGCAAGCATCATGATATGGGCATGTTTCTCCTACTATGGTGTTGGGCCTATCTATCACATACCAGGTATCATGGATCAGTTTGGATATGTCAAAATACTTGAAGAGGTCATGTTGCCTTATGCTGAAGAGGACATGCCCTTGAAATGGGTGTTTCAACAAGACAATGACCCCAAGCACACTAGTAAACGAGCAAAATCTTGGTTCCAAACCAACAAAATTAATGCCTCACAGATGTGAAGAAATCATGAAAAACTGTGGTTATACAACTAAATACTAGTTTAGTGATTCACGGGATTGCTACAAAAGCAGTTTGAACATAATAGTTTTGAGTTTATAGCGTTAACAGCAGATGCTACTATTATTGTAAACACCCCCTTTTCTACTTTTTTTTTTACTAATAGCCCAATTTCATAGCCTTAAGAGTGTGCATATCATGAATACTTGGTCTTGTTGGATTTGTGAGAATCTACTGAATCTACTGGTACCTTGTTTCCCATGTCACAATAAGAAATATACTCAAAACCTGGATTAATCTTTTTAGTCACATAGCACTACTATTATTCTGAACACTACTGTATTAGAAGTTTATTTCACACCTGGGAATTCATTTCCTATTTTACTTGAAAATGTTATAATTTGTGTTACAAAAGACTGTGTTAAATTATCCAAGCAGGTTCAATGGATCCTCCAGTTGAAGGAACATCACTCTTCAGCCTCAGTCTAAATGTTGAGCATGGGGCAGGGTAACACCTGGTGGTTGACTGGGGCACTCGGTAGATACAATGTCAGGTTTGTCAGTCAACATAACAGATTTATTCCTGATTGTGACTGTGTGGGGTCTGTCCAAAAGTTGAAGGACATATTCAGTGTCCACATTGTGACAAAATGTTTAAACATTTTGACATGTTAACCTCTTGGGACGGTAACGTGCTTTACACAGTCCTGTCTGTTAATACTGTTTCTAATGTTTCTATAATATTGAAACACAGTCAGGGTTAGGGTCAGTATGCGTGTTATATGGAGTCTGATTAACTTCTGCCATTACAAAGGTGCCCAAAGAGTAAAATAATTCTTTATTGTTTTAATATGGGCAGCACGGTGGATTAGTGGTTAGCACTGTTGCCTTGCAGCAAGAAGGTCACAGGTTTGATTCCCATCTGTGGCCTTTCTGTGTGGTGTTTGCATGTTCTCCTTTTGAAGAGACAGACTGTTCAACTCCAGTGGATGAAGCCAAGCGGATACCCACGTTTCACCTGGCTACAGCAGATGGTTTCTTCTGGGAAATGGACAAGTCGTTTGTGTGGGTGGATGCTGTCCAGTACTTAAGTGGTTCTATAATATGGTGGATGCAGTGACACAGGACACCAGCACAGACTCCTGGTTCTGACCCAACCATTGTAATCAAGAATTTATAATGGTACATCTGGAAAGTATCCACAGCACTTCACTTTTTCCACATTTTGTTATGTAACAGTCTTATTCTAAAATAGTCCATTCATTTTCCCCTTAAAATTATACTCACAACACCCTATGATGACATGAAAAAGTTTGTTTTTTTTCCGCAAATTTATGAAAAATAGAAAACAAAGAAATCTCACATACATAAGTATTCACACCTTTTGCTCAATATTTTGTTGATGCACGTTTGGCAGCAATTTCAGCCTCAGGTCTTCTAGAATATGATGCCACAAGCTCAGTACACCTATCTTTGGCCAGTTTTGACCATTCCTCTTTGGAACACTTCTCTAGTCTCCCAATTCCTGGCTACTCTACCATACAGGCCTGATTGCTGGATTGCTGCAGAAATGGTTGTCCTTCTGGAAGGTTGTTAACCCCCAAATTGTGAATTATCCGCAAACTGTTAATTGCAAAATGTGAATGCTGAAAAATATCTCCCAAAATGTGAATATCATTCATGATAAATATATTTTTTTCAGTTTAAGTACTTTACGGATCAATTACTTCAGGAAATCTTGATTGCAAAACCTGTCACCACAGTATTTTTTTTAAATTATGTGCTGCATTTAAGATTTTGCATCCCTGAACTGGTGTCCTGTCCACGGTGTACCCCGCCTCTCGCCCGGTGACCGCTGGGATAGACTCCAGCTCCCCCATGACCCTTGATTGGAATAAGAACATGAATGAATGAATAAATTTAAGATTTTGCTGACTTACTGGTATTGGAAGTTGGCACATCCATTAGTTTCAATTAGATTAATTTATTTGTCTCAAACAAATCAACAGGCACAATGTATTGTCGTAGATTGAACCACTGAGTTGTGTTAAATGTTACTGTTGTTAATCTGATGTTTTGTGTGTTGTTTGTTTCATGCTCCATTCTCATAACTCTATGAATAATAAATCATTCATAATTCATCTTCCCCTCACCGACAATTAGTTGTGGAGTATGCAGTTTAATTTCATTCCACTGAGTGGCGCTGCTGTATTGCTGTTAAGAGCCAACTGCTTCCTACATCTTCCTACAACAACAAAAATATCTGAAGGTCTCCTACATGAAAATTCAGTAATGTATATTTTCTATTATACATTCCAAATCTAAGGTAGAACAATGTACATATGTAGACTTTAGAGCAAACATCACTGAAGTGCTTCATGAACAGCTTTATGACATCACAATATTCAAATAGTCCATGGGCCAAGCAGGTTTTCAGTACCACTTAAGGGGAAAAAAATGACACTTAAAATCCAGCCTCAGTGTACCATGGCCTACAAAAAAAAAAAAAAAGTATGATAACCATCCCAGGGTGGTAGCTGTAGCCAGCTAGTGGTCAATGAAGAATTACACAGAGGTCAAACTTTAAAAATGCTCAAATCAAGTTAAAAACTATATCACATTATTTGTCTGATCATAATAATTCCAAAAAGGTATAGTTTGGACTACCTATGACGGAATGTTCTGGAGTTATGGGGTCAAAACAGCAAAAATGGTGACAAAGGTCATTTTCAGTTTGTACAGGGATCAAAAGTTAAAGTTACTCCAATTTCAGTAAAAAAAAATTATGCAAATTATTGTTTGGGTTAATAGGGTTCTAAAAAGGAATAGTTGCACATCTGTCATGCTTGGTTATCATGTTACAGGGTAACATATGTCACATGTCATAGAATTCAATGGATGTTGACCTTGTTTGACCTTTACTTTGGAGACCAAACATTCAACAAAGTCAAAACTATTCCATTTATTGATCCTTTTATTTCAACCAATAATTTGCATGATTTTTTGCTGAAAAATGATGCAAATTGACCTTTGTCACCATTTTTGCTGTTTTCAGTTCAGTTCAGTTTATTTGCCATTTGCAGTAAAACTACATTCGAAAAAACGTTTTTACCCCATAACTCCATAACATTCCATCATAGATAGTCCAAACTATACCTTTTTGGAATTGTTATGATCAGACAAATAATGTGATACAGTTTTCAACTTGATTTGAGCATTTTTAAAGTTTGACCTCTGTGTAATTCTTCACTGACCCCTACCTGGCTACAGCTACCACCGTGGGATGGCTATCATACATGTTTGTGTAGGCCATGATACACTGAGGCTGGATTCTAAATGTCGGGTTTTTTTTCCCTTAAGTGGTACCAATTAGGTAAAAATTCATGACTGACTCATGGACTAAAAGGAGAGTTGGAGATGAAAATGATGCACAGAAGACAGAAAAGTCCTCATATTTTCTGTTTGTTTTGAAGTAGTTCCACAAATTTTATTTTCTATTAAGTTCCAGACCCCCCCCCCCACCCCCCCAAAAAAAGAACAAGAAAAAAAGACTTTTGAAAGGTGGTCACAGTGTTGAAAATGCCCTGATACAGCAGATTACTGTGGCAGTCCATCAAGGTAACATATTGCAGTGATTTATTTATCTGCTGTTTTGTCGCTTGTGTCCCACCTGAGTGTATCACACAGTCACTGACACTGACACGTGTCCGACCTTGGTGATGATTGATAGAAGATAGTGACTCATAAATTCCATAGGCAGCCCTTCCTCACTCCTCTCACCCAGCAGCGTGCAGGACTACACAGTTTATATAGAGGGTCAAGCTACACTTTCCTAATCACTCACATATCTTTTCCTCGAGATATCAGTGGAGTTGTAGACATACATTTACATGCACCTTTGTGAAACATTCTCAGACTCTATTTCCCCACCGTGCACATGTTAATTTTATTCAACAATATGTGTCAGATCAGGTCTGAGAACGTGTGCTGGTGGCATGCATCCACATCCACCACACGATGTTGTGTGTACACTGTGAAATTGATCGTTAGTGGACTCAAACATAAAACGGCAAAACACACTAATTGTTTCAATTGTGCTGTGGCACAACACGATACTCAAACCCATCATGGCTCCACAGCATCTCTCAAATTCAGGGGTGTTGAGAGAGTCTCCACATTTTTGAGAAGTGGTAATATTATTCAAAAAAACTACTATGTAGAGAAGCATACTGGATATTAGGGTTGCCAACTCGATGAAAAAGAAATAAGGGGCACCTCGTTGGCAGGGTGGGCCGAACCCACCGCCTTCACCCCTCCTGACGTGGTGAATTTTTATTCATTTATTTATTGCCTTTTTTGTGTGTGTGAAATGATTTTTAAAGTATTTCACATTTGGACAATTCTTTTTTAAAGGTACGATTGGTAACCCTACTGAGTATACACGCTGGATACATGTGAGCCGTCTGATCTTATTTAACCCTATAACGCCAAAGTGTATCATATTTGATACAGGATTTTCTGAGATGTCTGCTTCATCAGTGTGATATTTTCTCCCCAAAAAACCCATCGTATACAATGAGATACTTGTGGTGCACAGACAAACCACCAGATGTCAGTATCTTATGCATCAGAGGGCCTTCAGATGAGACATTCATAATGGCTGCCTGAAACAAGTGATCCACAGTAATTTCCCTAAGAAAATGCAGCATTTTATAGGTTTGAAATGTTATGTTTGCTCTGGATTTAAAATGTATGTTTTTATGCTAGAATGCCCAATGTAGCAAATATGATACAAATAAAAACTCATATATGCAAAAAGGTTTTTGTTTTTTGGTTTTTTTTTTTGGTGGGTTTGTTAAAAGGTCCAATAAAGACTCTTGTTTCAAAAAATTTGAATTTTCTGACAATTATTTATAGGTTTAAGAGTGAAACCTGTTTTGTTGTAATAACCACAGCAGACTTTGAAACTGTGGATACCGTTTTTGGGTTTCCTTTAAGTGTATTTAAATCTGTGCTGTACATTTTTGATATCTTGGCTGATTGCATTTTTACATAATGTGTTGATGTCCATTTGTATTTCTGATTTTTGTACATAGTTGTGTTGTTCTGAAGACTGGTACTGTGTGAAGAGGTTTTTGCACCCACTCCTGTGGTAGACTACATTGGCATAATTAAGAGCACCTCCACTTTTTACACAGCTGTAACTGATGAGAAAAGCCTTAACATGCACCATTAGTCGTAGTCACACACAGCATGAATAAGTAGGAATCAGGGCGAATCACGGCAAAACAGCCTGAATGAGCGAACCCTGAAAACATCAAGCCGACTTCGGGAGGTACACACGGTCAGGCAGGCATGAACGATCTCACTGCGACAGTTTTGTGCACACACGTGCAAAAAACCATCGCTGCGGGAACACAGTGCATGCAGCTGGAGCATGTGGAACCATATCGCGCAGCTGATGTAGAGAAAAAAATAAAAATAAAACACAGCTGGAATGTGTAGAAACACATTGTGCTGCTGTGGAGAAACAAAAAATACATGCTACTCGTGGGATTTGAATCTGTAATTTACAAAAGCTCTGATTAACAGACAGAAACTTTACCACTGCACTACCATCGCTGTCTTACAACAGAAGCGTAAAGTCCCTAAAATCAATAAGAAGATAAACTTTTTTTTAAGAGAAATTAGACGATGTAGATGAAGAAGCTTTCGTCATCTTTAATTATGGCGAAAAAAGCGGCATAATAACTGACTACAGGGCATTTGTTGCGGCATATTTTTGGTGATTACTGAAAGTGGCATATTTGTCACACTGTTGGCTTGTAGTCTGGCAGCGCACCTGATGCGTGTGCCATCAGACAGACATGACATTCAGATCACCTGCTGCGTGACCACATGATCTGATTGGACAGCTTGTCAATGTACGCACCATGCACACACTCGCTGCAGCCCATCACGAAAGTGATATATGTTTTTATGTATGTCCACGGGAGGACAGCAAGCAGACACATACACACGTCACAGAGGACAGTTGTAAGGCCATGTCCGTCAAAACACAGTACGTGTTCTCCAGCCGTGATGTCCAGAACCAGAGATCTCAACAGCTGTTGCTGTCGGCGGCCACACCCCACTGTCCGTTCAGTGCAAAGACCAACGTGTCACTCTCTGTTTCTGTTATGTGAACATTTTTTTGTTATTTTGTTATGTAATTGTGTATGTAGTTATTGTAGCATTTATTTATATGCTTGTCCTGTCTGTGGTCTCTGTGTTTTTAATGTGACACGTTGTGTGCACTGAGCCATCATTTGCAGCTGTCAGTGAGTCTTTGGCTGGCAATCAGCCCTGCTGCGTGCACTCAGATGTGTCTGGCCAGTCCCCATCTGTACATACATGTCAGCATTCCATGCAAGTGTGCTCCCCCCGGCACGCCACATGTGTTGTGGAGGGGGGCGCGAAACACACGCATGATACGCATGCACGGTACATGTTGAGGGGGGAGGTGACACTCTGGCATGACACATGTGTATTGCTTTGCAACGCTACAGTCATTGGGGCACTTAAACAAATTTCCCATCCAGCTCCAAAGTCATCGTTTGCTCACATTTTCCTGCTAACAGCGCAATAGTCCCACACTTTCTAAGTGTCCACGAGCGATGTTGGATGTTTGTGTGTATCACCTGGAATTTGGCCAACACCTGCTTTGTTAAATAGGGCTGTGGACAGGAAGGAGTTTGATACTTCTGCATGTACACTCAAATCCAAATTCAGTGGGATGTACAACAGGAACGTGGTTGATCCATGCGTACGCACACTTTGATATATCTGAATTTTGCTGTTCTTATGGCAGTTTCTGGGTTTTGACCTATGCCATGTGTCAGTAGGAAACCCATGCAAATCTTTGTACACGAGGCCCCTGGTCAGAAATTAACCTGAGACCTTCTTGCTGTGATGCAACAGTGATGACCAGTAAGCCACAGATACAAAAACAAAGTTAACCAAATGTGTAATGATTTTGAGATTATTGCACTTCGTTTTATTTAGTTGTTGTTTCTTTTGTTGTTGTTTCTCTCACTGCGGTATTGTATCACTTCCTGTTCCGGAGCACAGCGGTGTTTTTCTGTATCTGTTAGCTGTTTAATCTGCGCAGTTAGATTGATCTAGTTATCTAGATTACGATTTGTTTCCCAGTGTAATCTTTACGTGCCTTAACTAAAGCACTCCTTCTGCTGAATCACCTCTAAATTATTTACACATTATTCACTTTGCGTGTTTTTAGGAATCCGCTAGCTTAGCGTAGCTACTAGCTCTTAGCCGATTTAGCATGGCGGCTTCTCCTGTCTCTCCCGCACTTTTCTGCTCTGGGTGTGAAATGTTTAGTTATTCCTCGGCCTCCTTTAGCAGTAATGGTACTTGTAATAAGTGTAGCTTATTCGTAGCTTTGGAGGCCAGGCTGGGCGAATTGGAGACTCGGCTCCGCACCATGGAAAATTCTACAGCTAGCCAGGCCCCTGTAGTCGGTGCGGACCAAGGTAGCTTAGCCGCCGTTAGTTACCCCCTGGCAGATCCCGAGCAGCCGGGAAAGCAGGCCGACTGGGTGACTGTGAGGAGGAAGCGTAGCCCTAAACAGAAGCCCCGTGTACACCGCCAACCCGTTCACATCTCTAACTGTTTTTCCCCACTCGACGACACACCCGCCGAGGATCAAACTCTGGTTATTGGCGACTCTGTTTTGAGAAATGTGAAGTTAGTGACACCAGCAACCATAGTCAATTGTCTTCCGGGGGCCAGAGCAGGCGACATTGAAGGAAATTTGAAACTGCTGGCTAAGGCTAAGCGTAAATTTGGTAAGACTGTAATTCACGTCGGCAGTAATGACACCCGGTTACGCCAATCGGAGGTCACTAAAATTAACATTAAATCGGTGTGTAACTTTGCAAAAACAATGTCGGACTCTGTAGTTTTCTCTGGGCCCCTCCCCAATCAGACCGGGAGTGACATGTTTAGCCGCATGTTCTCCTTGAATTGCTGGCTGTCTGAGTGGTGTCCAAAAAATGAGGTGGGCTTCATAGATAATTGGCAAAGCTTCTGGGGAAAACCTGGTCTTGTTAGGAGAGACGGCATCCATCCCACTTTGGATGGAGCAGCTCTCATTTCTAGAAATCTGGCCAATTTTCTTAAATCCTCCAAACCGTGACTATCCAGGGTTGGGACCAGGAAGCAGAGTTGTAGTCTTACACACCTCTCTGCAGCTTCTCTCCCCCTGCCATCCCCTCATTACCCCATCCCCGTAGAGACGGTGCCTGCTCCCAGACTACCAATAACCAGCAAAAATCTATTTAAGCATAAAAATTCAAAAAGAAAAAATAATATAGCACCTTCAACTGCACCACAGACTAAAACAGTTAATTAAACATTAGGTCTCTCTCTTCTAAGTCCCTGTTGGTAAATGATATAATAATTGATCAACATATTGATTTATTCTGCCTTACAGAAACCTGGTTACAGCAGGATGAATATGTTAGTTTAAATGAGTCAACACCCCCGAGTCACACTAACTGTCAGAATGCTCGTAGCACGGGCCGAGGAGGAGGATTAGCAGAAATCTTCCATTCCAGCTTATTAATTAATCAAAAACCCAGACAGAGCTTTAATTCATTTGAAAGCTTGACTCTTAGTCTTGTCCATCCAAATTGGAAGTCCCAAAAACCAGTTTTATTTGTTATTATCTATCGTCCACCTGGTCGTTACTGTGAGTTTCTCTGTGAATTTTCAGACCTTTTGTCTGACTTAGTGCTTAGCTCAGATAAGATAATTATAGTGGGCGATTTTAACATCCACACAGATGCTGAGAATGACAGCCTCAACACTGCATTTAATCTATTATTAGACTCTATTGGCTTTGCTCAAAAAGTAAATGAGTCCACCCACCACTTTAATCATATCTTAGATCTTGTTCTGACTTATGGTATGGAAATTGAAGACTTAACAGTATTCCCTGAAAACTCTCTTCTGTCTGATCATTTCTTAATAACATTTACATTTACTCTGATGGACTACCCAGCAGTGGGGAATAAGTTTCATTACACTAGAAGTCTTTCAGAAAGCGCTGTAACTAGGTTTAAGGATATGATTCCTTCTTTATGTTCTCTAATGCCATATACCAACACAGTGCAGAGTAGCTACCTAAACTCTGTAAGTGAGATAGAGTATCTCGTCAATAGTTTTACATCCTCATTGAAGACAACTTTGGATGCTGTAGCTCCTCTAAAAAAGAGAGCTTTAAATCAGAAGTGCCTGACTCCGTGGTATAACTCACAAACTCGTAGCTTAAAGCAGATAACCCATAAGTTGGAGAGGAAATGGCGTCTCACTAATTTAGAAGATCTTCACTTAGCCTGGAAAAAGAGTCTGTTGCTCTATAACAAAGCCCTCCGTAAAGCTAGGACATCTTTCTACTCATCACTAATTGAAGAAAATAAGAACAACCCCAGGTTTCTTTTCAGCACTGTAGCCAGGCTGACAAAGAGTCAGAGCTCTATTGAGCTGAGTATTCCATTAACTTTAACTAGTAATGACTTCATGACTTTCTTTGCTAACAAAATTTTAACTATTAGAGAAAAAATTACTCATAACCATCCCAAAGACGTATCGTTATCTTTGGCTGCTTTCAGTGATGCCGGTATTTGGTTAGACTCTTTCTCTCCGATTGTTCTGTCTGAGTTATTTTCATTAGTTACTTCATCCAAACCATCAACATGTTTATTAGACCCCATTCCTACCAGGCTGCTCAAGGAAGCCCTACCATTATTTAATGCTTCGATCTTAAATATGATCAATCTATCTTTGTTAGTTGGCTATGTACCACAGGCTTTTAAGGTGGCAGTAATTAAACCATTACTTAAAAAGCCATCACTTGACCCAGCTAGCTTAACAGCTAACTGATCATCTGCAGAGGAATGGTCTATTTGAAGAGTTTCAGTCAGGTTTTAGAATTCATCATAGTACAGAAACAGCATTAGTGAAGGTTACAAATGATCTTCTTATGGCCTCGGACAGTGGACTCATCTCTTTGCTTGTTCTGTTAGACCTCAGTGCTGCTTTTGATACTGTTGACCATCAAATTTTATTACAGAGATTAGAGCATGCCATAGGTATTAAAGGCACTGCGCTGCGGTGGTTTGAATCATATTTGTCTAATAGATTACAATTTGTTCATGTAAATGGGGAATCTTCTTCACAGACTAAAGTTAATTATGGAGTTCCACAAGGTTCTGTGCTAGGACCAATTTTATTCACTTTATACATGCTTCCCTTAGGCAGTATTATTAGACGGTATTGCTTAAATTTTCATTGTTACGCAGATGATACCCAGCTTTATCTATCCATGAAGCCAGAGGACACACACCAATTAGCTAAACTGCAGGATTGTCTTACAGACATAAAGACATGGATGACCTCTAATTTCCTGCTTTTAAACTCAGATAAAACTGAAGTTATTGTACTTGGCCCCACAAATCTTAGAAACATGGTGTCTAACCAGATCCTTACTCTGGATGGCATTACCCTGACCTCTAGTAATACTGTGAGAAATCTTGGAGTCATTTTTGATCAGGATATGTCATTCAAAGCGCATATTAAACAAATATGTAGGACTGCTTTTTTGCATTTACGCAATATCTCTAAAATCAGAAAGGTCTTGTCTCAGAGTGATGCTGAAAAACTAATTCATGCATTTATTTCCTCTAGGCTGGACTATTGTAATTCATTATTATCAGGTTGTCCTAAAAGTTCCCTAAAAAGCCTTCAGTTAATTCAAAATGCTGCAGCTAGAGTACTGACGGGGACTAGAAGGAGAGAGCATATCTCACCCATATTGGCCTCTCTTCATTGGCTTCCTGTTAATTCTAGAATAGAATTTAAAATTCTTCTTCTTACTTATAAGGTTTTGAATAATCAGGTCCCATCTTATCTTAGGGACCTCGTAGTACCATATCACCCCAATAGAGCGCTTCGCTCTCAGACTGCAGGCTTACTTGTAGTTCCTAGGGTTTGTAAGAGTAGAATGGGAGGCAGAGCCTTCAGCTTTCAGGCTCCTCTCCTGTGGAACCAGCTCCCAATTCAGATCAGGGAGACAGACACCCTCTCTACTTTTAAGATTAGGCTTAAAACTTTCCTTTTTGCTAAAGCTTATAGTTAGGGCTGGATCAGGTGACCCTGAACCATCCCTTAGTTATTCTGCTATAGACGTAGACTGCTGTGGGGTTCCCATGATGCACTGTTTCTTTCTCTTTTTGCTCTGTATGCACCACTCTGCATTTAATCATTAGTGATTGATCTCTGCTCCCCTCCACAGCATGTCTTTTTCCTGGTTCTCTCCCTCAGCCCCAACCAGTCCCAGCAGAAGACTGGCCCTCCCTGAGCCTGGTTCTGCTGGAGGTTTCTTCCTGTTAAAAGGGAGTTTTTCCTTCCCACTGTAGCCAAGTGCTTGCTCACAGGGGGTCGTTTTGACCGTTGGGGTTTTACATAATTATTGTATGGCCTTGCCTTACAATATAAGCGCCTTGGGGCAACTGTTTGTTGTGATTTGGCGCTATATAAAAAAAATTGATTGAATTGATTGATTGATTTTGTTTTATTGCGTCCGTCCATCTATCTATCTATCTATCTATCTATCTATCTATCTATCTATCTATTGAATGCATTTTAGAGAGTACATGTCAAGGAAACAAAATTCATTTTTTTGAGCATACAAATCATGTATCAAAGTTTGAATAAATTGTTAAATACTGCCATCAACTTTTACCTGTTTGGATCATGATGTGTTGATATTCTGATTTAATGTTGAAAAAAGTCATATGCAAGTGATGAGACAGAAAGTATCACAAACACTCCTGTCCTCCTGTAAAAAAAAAAGGTGATTTGGGCAGAATCATCTTTGAAGCACAAAAATAAGGTTTGACTGTAAAACCTTGTGTTTGTGTGATAAATATTCTCAATAAACAAATTACCTTTAGTCAGTCTAAAACAGCAAACATGCACGCACATAAAAAGCATAAGTAATTGTATTTTTTGTTGTATTTGTTTTATCACAAGTGGCAAAAGCTGCATCATAGAGATGAAGTCTCAAACATCAGATCTCAGATTTTACTTTTCATGCTCCACATCAGATGAAGATGTCCAGTCCCACTCGTGCACAGGTGAGATGTAAAACAACAATAAACAAAACTTGTCTTGCAGTGTGTCCCGCTTTCATTTTGCTCCTGGGACAATGTGCTACAACTCTGCTGCTCTACTCCTCCACCACTCACTGAAATACAAAGTAGAGGACAAGAAAGATGCGTTCATAACATCGCACTCTGATTATTGGCACTGACAGATGAAAGAAACCAAAATCCAAATACAGTTAGCCTCTTGCTGGCTTGGCCAGCTGCAGCCTCAGTCTTCACAGTGAGTCTTTAACTTTCTTTATCTATTCTTTCACATTCTTATACAACATCTCATCCTTGGCTCTTCAATGTCTCCCATCATGCAATGCAGAAACACAGAGTTTTACAGAAAGTTGAAGCTTTTCACTTTGATTCATTAGTGTCCTATGCTCTCCTCCTCCTCGTCTCCATTCCGTTTTCCCTCTCTGGTGCGGTCCCCGTCTCCTTGGACCCCTAACTTAAACCTTGTTGGACAAATTAAAAACAGTTTAGTCTGCAGCCCTGGTTTGCATCGCAAGGCCATAAACACTAAGTGCTTTGGTCATGTAAGACAGAGGTCCTCTCATTATCTCTGCTTCTTTAACTCCCAAATCACATGTGGCTTCAGCTCAGGTCCTGACATGACAGAAGCATGTTTTTTTTTTTGTTTTTTTTGTAAAGCTTTTTTGTGCAGTTATGTTATAATGAAGAGCAGGGAGCAGTTCTCACCCACTTTGAGCGATTTCGATTTCAGTTCCAGACGGTGATGAATTAATTTCTAGTGACAGATGAAAATAAGTTCACTTCTTTTGTGACACTCAGCACTAACGCTTTTTGGCATTAAAATCTCCGTGGTATCTGATAGTGCCACCTGGTTACTGTGACATTAAATTCAACTGAACAGATCTGTAACTCAGAGACTTTAACATCAAAAGGAAATCAAGAAAATAAGAGTTAAATGTTAACTTTCTGATGGCTAATGGCCCCAAAATTGACTGTCGTCTTTGATTAGACAGTTCAGTGTTTAACACTAACCTACCAGAAATGAAATATGCTACTGATACATATATATATATATATATATATATATATATATATTTTTTTTTTTTTTTTTTTTTTTTTTTTTTCCAAAGGAATGTTTTAAATAATATAGGCTTCCAGCAGATATGACAGGAACAGCAGGCTGATGGATAAAGGATGCTCCTTCTGTGTTCACTTCCTTACTTCATATGTATTTGCAGGTTGATTCTCTGGAATTGTATTTTATAAAACCATTGTCTTTAAAATAATTGTACTTATAATACATTCGAAATTACTCTTTCATCTCACACTGTCTTCACACCAAAGCAGTTGATGTTTTTATCAGTTTATTCCTGATTTAAAGGTTTATTATGCTTGAACATGAAGTAATTTCTTCTTTTCTTTCTTTTGTATCTGCTGACAGAAAAAACCTTTTAAATTTCAGGAAAATGAGTTGGCATCAAGTTTTAACCTTCTCAAACTAATTCATTTTGGCTTGGGGAAACCAAATATACAATTAATCTTAATCTGTGTTTTATTTTGTCTATACATTTTATGAGACTGATTGAAATAACTGCAGTTGATTAGGTAAATATAACATTTCATTTCTTTGAGTGTAGTTGTTGACTGCTGTTAACGGAGGACCCCAGTGCAGAGAACTACAAAGGAAAGTGGGTAAAAGCAGATTTACTGTCCCACAGGAATATCTGCACAGCTTGTACAGCAGGCAACAGACTGAGTCATATTATAATAGGCATAGGTCAGGCACACTGGTGGTCAGTGGTCAGTCCAACAGGCAACAGTCTTTCTGGGGGAGCAGCAGAGGGTTATCCAAAACTCAAGCAGTAGCACAGAGATACATCATATCAAGTGAACAAATCCAAAGATGGCAGGCAAAACTCAGGGACCAAGGTGTGTAATAGAGAAGTAAAACACTGGAACCACTGGGACTTTGACCACAAGAATTGTCAGAGTGTTCCATGATGCATACCACAAAATGACTGACACACATCCAAAATGTCCTTGTAATTATATGATCTTAACCTAACTGCTTTTCAAAATGGTCAACGCACATCCAAAATGTCCTTGTATTTGACACAACTATCTGATCTTTTTTATAGCTGTCTAATTGATAAAACCAAAGTATTCGCATCTATTTGGACAGCATGATGGAACACTGATTTGTTGTGTAACACGCAGCCATACACCATAAGATTTTTACATACCATCTTGAAAGCAACATGAGCACGACACCTGCAAATACACGCCTACCTCAGTTCACTTTGCAGCCAATCACATAGCCGCTGATTCACGACAGACTAAGGACCGGCCACATGGGGCCGGCTGGAGGAATAAAAGTTAGCATCAAGAGAGAATCTAGGCTCTTTGTTCCAACATTGCATGTGGTTCGTTCAAAGACCCCGGTGTTGCTCGATGACTCTGTAATCAGTGTAGGCACCTTTCAATACAACATCTAAATTTTGAAGTCCGTTTTCTGTCCAATTCTTTTTGAGATCATTCACCATATAAAAGCACTTAACAGAATGCAGGAATGAACCTAGACAATCTGTCAATGAGGGAACACACAGTTGACCATGGTTATGAATGTACACAAACAATCCTACATGGAACTGCAGCACAGAAGGCCAGCAACAGGAAGTTAAACTACATGGCACAAATGCAGAAGAGATGTCAAAGTAAAAGCACCAGAGATAATTTAGCACAGGATAGAATTATCCAGATAACATGGATAATAATAATACTCCAAGAATAATACCAGAAACGGAATAACATAGCAATCAGAACTACTGTGTATGCCAAAACTTGACCAATGACAGCTAGGAATCTAGCTAATAAAACAAGAAAGACAAGCAAGAAATAAGAAGACAAAATCCTGAAAAGTTGCTGAAAAATGTTTATAAAACCTTTATTTGAAGATTAGAAAGTCTGGATTTCCTGTATGAAGGTCTACATTCATATTTAAAGCTGGAGAACACACAGCGTATACAGTGGGGGGTGTCGTTCTCCAAAATACACGGCCACTCCTTGGCTGTGCTTGGTCCCCATTCAGGGCAATGTGTAGAACCTTTGAGGGTGGTGTGGAGAGTAGTGATGACAAGCCATTTATTTAAGTGAGACAGCTCATTACGATCTGTCACTTCAAAGATACATTTACTTGGCTCTTCATTTGTTGACATTTATGGAATATTTACCTTCTCTGCCACTAGCTCAAACATCAGCCACAACTTCCAACTCTTAAGAACAGTTCATCCTGTCATTACATCTGCCTGCTGATCATAGCAGGTCATTACATGTTTTGGTCATTCAGAATTAATGTGTTTACTCATTTCATCCATTTGTCCTATTTTCAAGAAGAGCTGCCACGACTCCATACATCAGCGAGTGAGCAGGAAGTCATTTTTTAAACCCCTTGTCTGTATCACTTGATGCAGCAGTCCAGTATGTGTCAACTACTCAAAATCAGTTGGAAAAGCACTGGGGAAAAGGATGACGATAGATGGGGAGTAAGAAAAATTAAACTTTGAGAAAGATTCCTGTTTTTTAAATACCATTTACAGGCAGTGAGTATTTAGACAGTGTCAATTTTTGCATCCAATCCTGCATTTAAGGCCTGTGAAAAATTTCATAATGAAAAAAAAAAATGGACAGTTCACTTTATTCTAAATTTCAAGAATGAAGTTGTCACTTTTACAGCCAGTTTTCTCCAGATAAGTACAAGTGTAAGTGGATACACATACATTTCTAAGTCACTCAGTGTCACAGCATGGTACTGAGTGGGAACTCTGAATCAACAAAGCAGGAGTTAAAGTGAGGGAAGCCACCAAGACCATCAAGACAACTCTGAAAGAGTTATAGGCTTCTGTGGTTCATTTTTTTATACCTCCTTTTTCTTACTAAGGATCACGGGGAGCTGGAGCCTATCCCAGCATTCATAGGGCAAGAGGCAGGGTACATCCTGGACAGGCTGCCATTCTATCACAGGGCCACACAAACATATACATTCAATCATGAAATATGAATAATATCAAATTCTGATTTGGGGTTGCATATATGCACTACCAGTCAAAACAAATGTGTCTGAGTTCAGCGACCTCAAATCTTCACTCTGAGCCAGACTGGAAAAGATTTATGGACTTTTCACACCACAGAATATTGAATCACCACTGCCTGCCAATTTTCTGGGGTGTTGCGGGTGTCAGTGGAAGTTGAGCTGAAGTTGTATCAATGGCCCCATTATGAACACAGCACCCACACAAAGGAAAAGATATCCTGACAACAAACACGTCCCTTCAGCTGCTCCTGCATTTGCACTCAAATCCGAGGTGACCTGCATGTTGCAGCGGCACAGGTTTTACACCAGATACCCTTCTTGACACAACTTACATGGAGAAACATGGCAGGGGGTGGGGTTTGAACCCGGAACCTTCCACTAGAGGTGGGCGATACTGGGAATTTTGGTATTGATCCGATACCAAGTAAATACAGGTCCAGTATTGCCGATATTGATACCGATACCAATACTTTTTCAGATTTAAGCTTCATAGATCCAAAGGATCCAAAAGTCGTAGGATAGAATTTCAGCAAACATTGTACGTGACAACAAAATACTTTATTTATCACAACCAACATTTTTGTTTAAAAAATATCACTCAACACAACTTAAAACAAAATCTCCTGAGGTAGAGGGCTGACTCGAGGAGAGCGCTGAGTGGGCAGGCCAAGCTGAGCTTACCTGCATGGCTGTTGGCTGGTGCCGCTGAGCCACGTGACGGCACAACAACAAAAGACCGGAGGGCGGAGGGTGCGCTGCTCCGTGTTGCGTGACACAGCACAGCGCTGCTCTTATAGACATAGAGTAGACTTTGATGAATCTGCGTGCGCAGCAGTCAGTGCGTGAGGGAGAGAAAAAAAAGCTTGAGTATCGATCTTTTTATTTGAGGATCGTTCAAAATCAATACCAGCATTGGTATCGATGTTATTGATATTAGGATTGATCCGCCCACCTCTACCTTCCACACTGAAACTAAGTGTGCTAAACATTTGGCCACCACCCCTACAAACACACTGCTCAGATCAAATATACAAATATAAGCAGGCATCACACGGGACATGTTCAGCACACTGTGAAAAATCCCACCGACTCTGTTTCATTTTAATGTTATTTGAAAGACAAGATGGCACATTCATGACTGCAACATTTTATCTGAGCTGTTAAATGATTTTTGCTGCAGCTGTTGTAGTTGTTATTTTTACTTAAACAAGAAATGTGAGAGGAACAACAGCATTCAGAAAAAACATTTTAAAAAATGCAAATATGACTATCCTTTGACTTGGTGTCTGTAAGCCACTGCACACATAACTTCAAATTTCTGACATGGTAACAAGTTACCCAAGACGTCTAATGTTTAGTGGGCAGTGGTGGGCACAGATAACCAAAAAATTAACTTCGATGACAGATAATCAGATAACTGAAAAGTTATCTTCAATAAAGATAAAACAATGAACCTCCCAAAAATGTATCGGAAGTTACAGATAACTGATAAATTCCAATATTACCTCTGACACATCTACAACTAGTAGTAGAACAAATTTAATAGCTTATAATAATATTAAAAACAACAACAGACCCCAACAATGAGACCACACTTTTTTTTTTTGACATTCTGCCCCTACTGAAAGTTCTTGTTTACTACAGAGCTCCCAGCACAGAACCACCCCAAAAGCAGTCATAAAGCCAACTCTCTATCAATTATGACCCGCCGGTCAGGTGCAGGTCTTGAAAAATAAAGTCATGCTGACTTATGGTTTTGATTATAAATAACATTAATACCGATAGAATAGCTCCATTAATGTCAATTATGTAATTTGCACAAAGTTAAAATATAACATATATCTTTTAATGTTGAATAATGCACTAATTCTGAGGTTTTGTAACAAACAGACAGATCGCAAAGGATTCTGGGTAAAAGTGCATCTGGCTGAGTCTCTCTTTTTGGAGCGAGGCGGAGGGGAAGGCGAAGGGCTACAAATCCCTCCGTTTGGAGGGATAGGAGGAGCTTACTGCTGTCTCTGAAAAAACAAACATGGTGCTGAAAGAGCCGCATAAATGAAGCGGATTTCATTACAAATTACACTGTTTAGAAACTTATAACTTGCCAAAAAACTTTACAGGCAGTTGTCTATGACAGCAGCGTGTATGCTGCTGGATGCATGTTGCGTATGTTGTCGTTCTGAAGAATATCGTAACATCGCTCGTGCGCTGCGTTATAATGCACATACACACGAACGCTATGATAAGACACTTTTATATCTCACAACAGAGAAAATCATGATAAAGTGTAAGCACGTTAATTTGTATGTTCATAAATCTTTGGATAATATCAATCCCTGCTGTTGGATTTCAAGGTCGTGTGTGTATTTTGTAAACAAACGGAGCCCTGAACACACTCATCTAATAAGCTTTCAGGCAGAAAATGAAAAGTTTCATCAAAGGGAATAAGTTGGAAAATATATACACACACATGTATATGTATAATACATAACCTGACGTCCTAATAGACATATTATCTGTCAAGGAAATTTGTAAAGGAAATAAGGCTGGATGCAAAAAATGGGAGAATTTGAAAAAGAAATAAGGTTGTAATTCCATTAAAAAAGTGAAACTTGTATAATGTATACATTCATTGCACACACACAAAAAAAGCCATTTGCAAAGCCAAAAAGTTGATTTGACAATCATCTGACATAACCGGGGCCAAAATAAATAGAACACTGCTATCTACTGGTTTTCACACGCTTAGTGAACACTACTGACCAGTAGATGGCAGTAGAGGCCTTGAAAACAAAATTCCAGATACAGTAATCCCTGTCTGCTACATTTAAAATGCATGGAATTTAACAAATGCAAATAAAACCAACATCTATAAACGCAGAGAATATATTCAAGAGAGTTTTAGGCACTAGAGTTTAATGCTGTTGTCCGTGGAGCCTGAACAGAGTGTCTGAAATGCATTTGTCCTGTCGTGATGTACTGAAATTACATCATCCTACCCAAAATGCATTGCGGGTCACAGGATGTGCTCACAAAACCTTAAAAATTAGCACATTACTTTAAAACTAAAACATATATCTGATATTTTCACTTAATAAAACTTCAGACATGACAGTAATTTTAAATAACTTGTTTGGTTAAAATTTGAACCATAAGTTAAAAATGTATGCCTCTGGATGACTTAGGTGATATCGCCAGCCTATTGGTATGGTGTTAAAGGAAGTGTTTTTTTTTCTTTTCTTCTTCCTTCTCTTTTAGGTCAGTTTCTCCTTTGTCTGCAGAGGATTAAGATGCTTTTTATACAAGTGGCTCTCTTCTGTTTGTAAAGGTTATAGCTGTGCGTCGTGCTAAACTAATTTTAAAAATGCTTGTCGCTGTTCAGCTTTGTTTATCGATTTAAAAGTTATCAGACAAAGATTAATCTGAAGATAATTGGTCCGATAATGGTTTTTAAAGTTATCTAAAAAGGTAATCCGATAAAGAAAACATTACCTTTGATAATTATCTGTTATCGGAAGTGTGCCCACCACTGTTAGTGGGTAATGAGGCTAATAGCAAAAGCAGTCATTTTTTTCATCACATGAAGTGGGTTAGGCAACGTCCTTCGGTCCCTGATTGAAAATCTTTTTCATTCAATAATGATACATTATGTAGTGTACATGAGTCCACCGGGATGGGTCATCAGTCCTCAGACAAGACCAGTACCCATTTACAGTTGGGTGGACTAGGACAATACAGATAAAGTGAACTGCCCGAGCCTATAGATAGGTTGCATGACCAGGAAGTGATCACAAGTCTGCATATTAGGAGTAGGCCAACACCTTCTCTCACTGATGTATATCTATCTATAAAGCAAGAAGCATCTGTGTGTGGGTATGTGGCTCGCATATCTCTGTCAGATTGGCCTCAGCTTTCGGATATGGCTTGTGCATGGCACAATGATGTGCATTTTTTATTATGAAAATTTTGCGGATTAATTTTCAAAACCTTTATTTTGAAACCATTATTTTGATTAACATTGTAACATTCGTACTTCCAAGATGGCGTGGCTCGCTGATGTTATTGGTAGCAAAGTTAAACATCAGACAGTTTATGTTGCTCGCACTGTTTCACAATAAAACATTGAATGCCAGGATCTCAGCAAATATTTTCACTGTGAAAGGCATGATGTCAGTGTTCCTTGTGACTGATTCTAACTTGACAACACTGAAGAGACGTTAGTTTTTTGATAACACCAAAAATTTCCTACTATTTGTACAACGATTCATTAAGTACACAAGCTGCATAAAATCTTACATTTGCTGTGTGTTCAAGTTTAAATAAAGGATCACTGTTGTTTTCTCTTTCTTGAACTTTTTCCGATTTGGGTTTGTACATGCTGCAAAAATAAATACTGTTAAATTAGAATGGACAGAATAAAAGAAGAACAAGGAAAGCAATGAAAGACAAGAGTGCATGTGAAATGATGAAGAGGTAAAATCAACCAACAAAAAGTTTCTAAAGACATGTGATGTACGGAAACCAAAACTGCTAGGGGGAATTTGTTCCACACAGAAATATTTATATATTTTCTTTCCAGTTAAATTAAAACCTCTTGGTAAAGTAAAAGCCTGTAACTGTAGCTGACCTCACACTTGCACGGTCAACAGCAGCGACGTGTTAATGAAAGCGACACGTACTGGGCTCGAACTGAAACCCCAGGCTTAAACAAACACGTACAAACCACCGGGCTGACATGTCTAACACAACCTCCGCTGTGATAAACCACCTCATCTTACACATAAAGACACCTGTAGGTTTATTGTAATTTTATGCAAACACTGTCTGAATATTGTCAGAAAGTCAGCATGCAGTTGCACTGTAAAAAAAATTCCCTTGTTTTTACGGAAAAATCCTGGCAGCTGTGGTTACCAGGAGAATTCTGTAAAAATTACGGTAAATGTGTAAATTATTTTACATAAAATATGTAAATTTTACAGAGTAAACCTGTTGTAATTTTATTGTCTATTTAGAAGATAAAATCTCTGCAAAACGGCCACCTCATTTTATTTTCCTCTAAATGTACCGGTAGTTTAAACAGACACATCACCTCTTGTTTCAAACCCTTAATTATCAGTATTTTACTGTATTCATGAAAATTCTCACTTGTAAAATCTAACTGATTTGTACAGTTTTTGGTATTAACATTTTTCTGTTTTTAAACTACAGTCATTTGTAAATTCTACAATGGTATATGATTATTTTGACATATTTGTACTGTTAAATTCACAGTACAGTTTAGTTAGTTAGTAAACACTGGTACACCGCAGGGCTGTGTACTCAGTCCAGTACTCTTCTCACTCTTTACACACGATTGCACCCCAAACTATGCCTCCAACACCTTTGTAAAATATGCTGATGACACTGTAGTGATAGGCTGCATAACCAACAACGATGAGACCCACTACAAAGAGGAGATTTACCATCTGGCACGGTGGTGCTCAGACAACAACCTAGTTCTGAACGCCACCAAAACTAAAGAGATCATCGTGGACTACAGGACAACTAAGAGAACTGCACATACACCCCTACTCATACATGGTGTTGAAGTGGAGCGTGTGAACGACATCAAGTACCTCGGACTCTACATCACAGCTGATCTTACCTGGACTCTCAACACCTCATACCTCATTAAGAAGGCCCATCAAAGACTTTTCTTTTTGAGGAAACTCAAGCAGACTGGACTCCCCCCACAATTACTTGTGAACTTTTATAAGAGCACAATCGAAAGTATCCTTTGTCTCTACATGACTGTATGGTATTCCAGCTGTACAGTGCAAGACAGAAAGGACCTCACTCGGGTGGTGAGAACAGCGCAGAGGATCATTGGAAGTCCACTCCCAGATCTGGACTCAGTGTATGCTGACCGCCTACGCAAGAAAGCCAACAGCATTACCAAAGATCCCACCCACCCAGGACATGATCTTTTTGTTCCTCTTCCTTCTGGACGGAGATACCAAACAATAAAATCTTGGACTATATAGGAGGCTGAGGAACAGTTTCTTTCCCAGAGCTGCATCATCCATCACTCCCTCTGTATTACATAAAACTTAAAATAAATACTGTCATATGTTGTCTTCCTTTGTTAAAGAGGTACCAATCGGAATTTCGTTGCATCATATATAAGGACAATAAAAGCTCAATTCAATTTAATTCAACAACGTATTCATTTATACCTTGCACTAACTCCATATTTTGCACTATTTTCTCTCTGCCATTTTGCACCACCTGTACGTTGTTGTTATTATTATTGTTTTGTATTTTTATTCTTATTTTTCTATTTTATTATACCAAAGTGCTGTATGTTGTCTTCTGTTGTAATATGTTATTGTATGCTGTTGTATGTTTTCCTCTGTTGTCTTTTGTTGTCATATGTTGTGTTCTTTTGTTAAGAGGTACCACGTGGAATTTCGTTGTATCATATACAATGACAATAAAGCTCAATTCAATTTAATTCAATTCAGTTCCACATTTTACACATTATTGCTGTAGAGGTCGGCAGATTGATCCTAATATCGATAATATCGATACCAACGCTGGTATTGATATTGAATGATCCTCGTGTAAAAAGATCGATACTCAAGCTTTTTTCTGTCTCGCACGCACTGACTGCTGCGCACGCAGATTCATCAAAGTCTACTCTCTGTAAGAGCAGTGCTGCGCTGTGTCACACAACATGGAGCAGCGCACCCTTGTATTGTGGTTTGTTAGCCCTCTACCTCAGGAGATTTTGTTTTAAGTTTTATTCAGTGATATTTTTTAAACAATAATGTAGATTATGATAATAAAGTATTTTGTTGTAACGTACAATGTTTGGCGAAATTCTATCCTAGGTCTTTTGGATCCTTTGGATCTATGAAGCTTAAATATGAAAAAGTATCGGTATCGATATCGGTGATACTGGGCCTGTATTTACTTGGTATCGGATCAATACCAAAATTCCTGGTATCGCCCACCTCTGCTGTAAAGTAAACACCACTCCATTGTTTTTCATTTAACAATTTCTTTATGTTGTGGATTCACAGGATTTCACCATTAATTTCACAGACTTTTTTTTACAGTGTGGAGCCTGTGGACTGGTGGCACCTCCTGACGTTTACAGCGACACACAAAGGGATGTCTGTCTTAAATGTAAGCATTCGCACATGCTCCCACAGTGCAGCGCACACACACTGTGTTGAAAACCCGCTTTCCTGAACATTTGTGGTACATCTTCTCTCCACCAACATGTGCACGAGATGACTTCAAACCGTGAACCTAACAGATTTTGGGTTCCTTCTATGAATATATCAACATCTCTTGATCTTTCCTGTGTTTCCCAGTTGGACTGATTTTATTTTTAGTATTTTAAAATAGTTTTGATGAGCCCAGGGTCAGAACTGTGGTGCAGAATGTACTATTTTTCCAAACACAGGATGAGTTTATGTTAGGGCCCATGTGCTAGTGATTTTGCCGCTCTCCTCTGTGTATGCTAGGATGACAGGGGCTGTGGTCTTGGCGGACTGGTGCCCGCAGCACCACTATCAACAAAAGCCTCTACAATCTTGATAAAAAGAAGGTGTGTGGTATCTGACTGGCTTGGCTGGTTTCCTTGCAGAGGTCTGACACAAACTAACAGAGTCACACACTTTTCAAGTTATGCTGAGGACAGTTCACATTCACGGCCCGATTTGCATTGCGATTTTACTGTTTATGCTGACAGCCCTGCATGGATTTAATTCTTCTACACCATTGTTTTACTCTGATCTACATTCGGTCAGTGTGAATGTCATCCAACATCTTCAGGGCATTGCATAGCTGGGGTAACGGTTTCTAATTTACTCTGCGCTGCCTCAACATGCGCTAAAATTAGCAGACAGTAATCTCCAAGCAAGCCCACTGTAACACCACACAGCGTGACAGTTTGTTTGTAGTGATTTCGTGCAGCTGATATTATTTGATCACTTGATCTCTCTTTCTGGTTGGCAAAAAAGGTTTGCTCCAATTCACACAATTTATTAATCCTGTTCTTCATTTTGAACCGTGTAGCTAGAAAGACACATGGTGTCTTCATGCTCTGCATATGGCTTCATGCAGGGACAAAAGAAAGATATTTCTGACTACACATTGACATAACACCCAGATTTTGCACAGCAATGCATTGAAAGTAAGCTGTTGCCAACTCTTCAGTAAGGGTCCCTTTACACAGCACGAATGTGGTCGAATTGCGCATGAATCAGGAATTGTATGCAATACGTGTCAAATTGTAGCTGCCTCCATCGCCTCGTACACCTGTTGCTACAACTATTTGCGCACACCAGCTGAAAGACAGATTGTGTGCAGTGAGAGCCCATCAAACCCTCTCACGGCAGGTGTCAGCCAAATTCCAGCTCACACACACAAACATCTAACACCGCTCGCTTGGCACTGAGAAAATGTGTGGCCATTTGTGCTATTAGCATGACAACAGTCAGCAGATGATCACTATTGAGCTGGATGTGAAATTTGTCTAAGCTCCCCACAAGTGTGGCTTTGCAAACAGACACAGTGACATGTTGGTGTGTGTGTGTGTGTGTGTGTGTGTGTGTGTGTGTGTGTGTGTGTGTGTGTGTGTGTGTGCACTGAACTGACGGGGTGTGTCTGCCGGCAGGAGCAGCTGTGGAGATCTGTAGTTCTGGATGTCCCAGCTGGAGAACGCGCACCCTGTTTGGACAGACATGAACTAACAACTGTCCACTGTGACATACATGTGTCTGCTTGCTGTCCTCACATGGACATACATAAAAACATATATCTCTGTTGCAATGGGCTGCAGCAAGTGAGTGCATGCCACGCACATTGACAGGCTGCCCCAGGTGAAATGGACCATCAGATCATAACACACAGCGGGCAATCTGAATGTCACGTCACCCATGTGAGCTCTGTTCCACATGACGCAGTGTCTGTCCTGCAGCACGCCGTCCACAAGACACGAGTGTTGGGCAGGAAAGGCACGCGGGGCCGGCTGGACATGCTGCCAGCAGATTTGGACATGATAAGAGCACGCTGCTTCTCATTCATGTCATTTCATGACTGTACGTCTGTGACCATGGGTCATCTTTAGACGAACAGATGGATCATACTTGTATTGCCTGCTTGATAAGAGGGATTCAAGAAAATGTGGTGTTTTTATATGGTGTGTGGTTGTATTTTTTTTTTAAATACATCCATGTCCTTCTTGATATCAGGCATTTTCCTACACCTTTTACAGGATGATGGTAGCTCAGTTATAACATTTCTGGCTGGTAATCAGAGCTTTTGGAAATTGCAGGTTCGAATCCCGTGGGTGGCAAGTATTTTTTATTTGAATTCTTTTCACAGCAGCTGTGCGATATGGTTACACATGCTGCAGCTGCTCGCACTGTGTTCCCGCGTGTACAAAACCATTGCAGCGGCATCGTTCACGCCTGCCCATCGGCTGGATGTTTTCGTGGTTCGCGCAAACTAACTGTTCTGCCGTGATTCACCCTGATTTGTACTTAGTTGTACTATGTGTGAAGGGGCCCTAAGGAAAGTTGCTACTAGCTGTCTTAAAAGTCACTAAATGACGTAATCACTTTGCATAATTGGCCGTGTGCATATAATTGTTATTGACGCTGGAGGAGAGAGGAATAACATCATGGAAGGGACACGCTAAATATGTTTAGAACTCCAAATTAACTTTTTTCTGTTAATTCTTGGGCTTGGAACTGACAAAAGTGACCCAACAGGGACACTCTAGCGGAGTTAATTGGACTTTGTTCGTTTGTTTATTTTTGTTTTTTATTTGTTTGGTTTGGTTTCTTAAGTCTGGTATTTTGTGCAGTAATTTATTTTTGACAAAGAAAAAATCAGCCCAGAAGGGACATGACACACAGGTAGTTGGGACATTTATGTATTATTTTGCTGTTCTACTTTAATTTTGCGTGACAGTGGAAAACATTTAACACTTGGGCTAAAAACAATTTATGAATAGGATTTTATGTGGCAAAAAATATCAATGCACAGTTGCAAAAATGGAGGTGGGAACCAGCCCGTCTTGCATCTCTACAAGCAATCAGAAGCGCTCACTGCAAAGAGCTCTCAGCCAATGAAATGGAGTAACTAGCTTCTGGTTGTCTGGTTGGTTTTATCTGGGATTACCTTTCACTGCTGTGCTGATGATACTCAGTTATATATGCCAATAACTGCTGGTCATCTCATCCACATAAAATCCTTAGAAGATCAGTGAGAAGCTGGATGTCTAGAAACTTCCTACTTTTAAACTCTGATAAGACTGAAATGATGGTTCTTGGTCCATTGAGACATCGGCATCAATTTGACCAGTTAACACTTAGCCTAGGCTCGTGTGTCATACATCACACGGACAAAGTGAGGAACCGTGGGGTAATTTTTGATCCCACATTGTCCTTTGACTTCCACATTAGAGATATTACGAGGACTTCTTTCTTCCACCTGGGAAATATAGCGAAGATTCATCCCATCCTGTCTATGGCTGATGCTGAGACCCTGATCCATGTGTTTATCTCTATTAGACTGGACTACTGCAATGTTTTATTTTTTAGTTTACCGCAGTCTAGCATTAGGGCTCTCCAACTGGTTCAAAATGCTGCTGCCAGACATTTGACACAAAACAGAAAGTTCAACCACATTAAACCCATTTTGGCATCTCTTCACTGGCTTCTGTCCCAGTGAGATCAGATTTTAAGGTTCTAGTCTACAAAATTGTTTACGGACTGGCACCTCCCTACCTAGCTGACCTAATTAAACCTTACGTACTGGCCTGGGCTTTGCGTTCTCAGGGTGCAGGACTACTTTGTGTCCCTAGGGTGAATAAAAAGTCTGCAGGTCACAAAGCTTTCTCTTATCATGCCCTTGTTCTGTGGAATGACCTCCCTGCGTCAATAAAACAGTCAGATTCTGTGGAGACTTTCAAGTCCAGACTTAAGACGCACTTATTTTCCCTTTCGTATGGCTAGCATACTGGCATAGTATAACTTTTCACTCTTCTAATTCATTTTATTAGGAAATGGAGCATGCCATGGCCTCAACTTTATCTAACTTCTGGGTTTTTTAGTGAAGCTTAGGGCTTGTGGCCGGTGATCACCTTAGTATTTCCTGTTTTTTGTGTTGTTTAATGCTGACAAATTATACTGTATTTCTTGTCTTTCTGATGCTTGATTCTGTTTAAGGTGCAGCTCCATCCAGAGATGGGTGTGGTATTTGTGCTGGAGACCCTCCTGTCCTCTGCACCAACAGCTTTTCCTGTATATTTGTTTTGTGAATTGTTCTGTAATTGTTGTGGGCTGGGGTGTTTGGCTGGCTTGGTTTTTGTTTTCTGTTTCTCCCACCAGGTGGTATGCATTCAGGACTGAGTGGCTGAGCATTAGGACCTCACCCTGAACACCTGAGGCTTGTTTTCACGTGCAGGTCATCAGGACTCACAGCTGTGGTGTATTCTGTCTTGATCAGAGATTGCTGCATTTAAACCTTGAATGCACAGTGTGTGATTGCCAGAGACTCGACCTTGTGAGCAGACGTGTGAGATCGACGTCAGGAGAACAATCTCACCATTGCGGACGCAGAGACCGCTCCAGGTTTGACGCCACAGTCTGTGAAGGAGGATTGGGTGAGGTCTCACGCTCTTCAGCACACTTCCTGAGGTAATTTGGTTTTGGTGACTTTTATGAAGTAATGACAGTGGATTTGGTGTCCCTCACACCTTGTGTTATTGAGCTGTCACGTTATGCTAATTGTCTAATCAGCTTCTGCTGCAGTGGAGATTTGAACTGAGTTGTTCCGTGCCTGCAGGGTGAGAAGCTGATATATATTTAAGCCAGGAAGTGTTTGCTGATTGGGTGCACCTTTTGAGCTGTGTCTCTCTATGTGGAGAGTGTTGGACTCACCTCATGTTTTCTTTCTTCACAGACTCGGTTTGTCGCGGCCACCTGGGGGTTGTCGGCAGGGTCCGTGGGTCCGAACTGCTGTGGCTCCGGACCGTTTGCGCTGCTGAGAGCGTGCCGTGTTTTCACCTCACCAGACCGCAGACATTTTTGGTTGTTTATCACTGCACTCATTATGATTATTAAATTCTGTTATCTTTTGAACTGTGCTCTGCTTATTTCGTGCTGGGTCCTGTCAAACGCTGGGTCGGTGCTCCGACCGCGTCCGACACATAACAGTAATTTAACTGTAGCATGGCCCAAGCAGAGGATCACCCCTTTGAGTCTGGTCTACTTGAGGTTTCTTCCCTCGGAGGGAGTTTTTCCTTACCACTGCTGCTCTGGGGATTAGTAGGTTAGACCTTACTTGTGTGACGCGCCTTGAGGAAACTCTGTTGTGATTTGGCGCTATAATAAATGAAAATAAATTGAAAATTGTTTTAATTCTTTTTATTTTATTTTTTTTTATTTTATTGTTTTAAATTTTGCTTTTATTTGTGTTTTATACTTGTTGGCACAGGCAGTCTCCATTGACTGCTTTGGGATGGAAGAAGAGTCCAGTCCCACAGAAGCAGCCACTACTCATTCGCCCTATTGCAATATCCTGTAATCCCTTGCGCACCAGAGAGTCGCTGCAGTCTAAACAACATAGGGAAATCACATGACAACAATTGAAAATGAACATTATGCTACCAAAAAGTAAATTTTTATACCTTTCATCATGGGGAGGTGATGGTCTAGTGGTTAAGGTGTTGGGCCAGAAGATCCTCAGTTCAAATCCCCGCCTGACTGGGACATGACTAAGGGACCTTGGGCAAGGTCCTTAATTCCCTATTGCTCCCAGTGTGTAGTGAGCGCCTTGTATGGCAGCGCCCTGACATTGGGGTGAATGTGAGGCATAACTGTAAAGCGCTTTGAGCATCTGATGCAGCTGGAAAAGCGCTATATAAATGCAGTCCATTTATTTACCATTCATCACGTTAATAAGAGACTGCTGCATGACACCCTGAAAACCTGCTCCGTGTCTGCTACCTTCAACCTGCGTGGAACTTCATAAACGGAAACCGAATTTCAGACATCTTATATATATTACTCTGGAACAAACAGCACAAATAGTGTTGTAAAGGACAATAAGCAGGACGTTAAAGAGCAAACATCACTTTCCCCCAGTTCTCAAGTTACTGACATCTCGTAGAGCGGCAAACTCTCTGAAATTTTGGGAGATTTTGCAGGATTTGAAACCTCAGTAGGGTGAACTAAGCAGAAATATGTGCTTTCACATCAAGAGTCCCCAAAATTGTGCAATAACACCATGAAAAATCACTAGATTCTTTGCTCATCTCTTTTTTGAAAAACGTTGGTGGACGGGTCTGAATAGTCTCTAACGTTACCAACAATGTCGCTAAGTTGGCAACACTGAGTGGATGCCTACATCAACAAGTTAGTTAGTTTAGTTAACGGTTAATTAAATGTATTTCTCGCCTTATTTTCCCTCAAACAGTGCCACATAAGATAAAGCTGGAAAGATGACATACTTCTTATTTTTACACCTCATGTGAGTCTGCAGAAATTCACTGTGTGTGTGTGTGTTTCTGTGCATACACAGTAGGGAAGAAAAGCTTCTACACAGAGTCGGCCCTGAAAAAATTAACATCTTCTTGTTATCTTTTATTCTATCTTTCCAGTTTTCACTCCCAAGCACCATGCCTCTGACCATGGTTACTGAATAAATTGATTGTGTTTGTGGAAAAATTGAAAGGAGAACAGAAGTAGTTTGCTGTTTGGGCAACAGGAAGTGGTCTTCAACCAGAGGTGAGACTCCGTGTGGGGAATCCATCTCAGTGTCATCCTTACAACACCTATATGGTCAGAATGGCAGATGGGAGACAGTGTTTGTTGTGGCCACCAAAATGGTGGCATCAGCATTAAAGTTCATGTGACTGCAACCCCCCTGAGTGACCAATCAACATCCATGCCCATGATTTCATGTAGCTTTATTTTATTTCAAGTTCTGAACTGAATGTCCATTGCTTTCCAAAATACCTGCACTGTCATGCAAAATAGATATAAATATAACACAATGCTAAAAATACTCTATTGACCTCTTAAAATAGGTCAAGGTTAGCCATCTTTGAACTTTTCCAAGGTCTGTGTCCCAAGAATGCTCCCTGTGAATTTGAAGACTCTTGCAGTAATAGGACTGGACTTGTGCTGAGCACAGACAGACAGACAGATGGACGCAAAGTCTTCGCAATAACCGATGGCCATATTTTGGCAGCATCTGACAGACACTATAATAAAAAAAAAAACCCTCACATATAGTAACTCTTTGACTCAACCTTTAATATCGGGAAACAAGCAAACAAACAAACAAAAATCAAGATACAGACTTTGAAAAGACATTTGTGTGTCTCAATGCATGTAGTTGAACAAAGAATAACTCATAAAACCTTTGCCTTGTTTGCTGTTGGGAGCAGAAATCAATGCATCAACAGTTCTGTGGTCATCATGGATGTTTATTTTTTTAATATCTTGCAAATGTTCCAAAAATATTAGTCATTTTTATAGCCAGACAACAGTGAACTGGAAACTGTTACACCACAGTGTACGAAACTGGAAATGGAGTTATAAGAAACTCCATTTGTGTACAGAGCCTGTTAACTGTTGACAGGTATATGGTAAATGGTATGATAGGTATATGGCTGACATGGTGGTCACCCAGTCAGTGTTTAATATAGTACTTCCTCCAGTAAGGTTCAATGAACAGACATTTAGCTTTGGGAGACCGACACAAAACAACAGGATAATTTAATCTTTCTCTTGCTTCTGAAAGCAGTGAGAAACTGGGAGGAATTCCTGCTCGTGATCAAGAGATGCAGAAAAGCACTCAAGGTCAACACTTTGCAAGATCTACTACATTTGTTGAAAATATAACTGAGTGATATATCTCTGTGGCTTCTGGTGGGATGTGAACACCACACTTATTAATCACGAGACCAGTTCTCTTTGAGGTCAACCAAAAGCTAGTAGGAACATATTTTAATTAGGATTTCACCTTGCGACATATCTCAACTCCACATATTAACTTCATCCTGAGCTCACAAGTTCATTAATGACTTTTTGCATGTAACTGAGGCTATATGATCACTTGCCATATCCTGTCAATGAACCAATTTGTAAGTGAGTGATAGATCTTTGTGGCTTCTTGTGGTCTTATCACCAGTCAGACGTGTTCAAATACCAACGCTCTACCAGGTCAGCCAAAGGGGAATCACCACTAACCAAGCTCGTAGGAACATATTTCAACTAGCGTGTTGCCAGTGGGGATCCACGGGCTCTAGATTGGGTAGTGTTTATAAAATAGGTAGCTGACATTTTTCAAGGCTGGTAATAAGTTATGCAAAATTTCTATAATGAGTTGTAATGGCGTGTGAGTCCAGAATGGTTTTAGAACCTTAGACCTTATGTCATGATTGGGTCTGTGGGATTTATTGTGTTGGTTGTATATTTTCTTTCTGTCACTTTTTGTGCTTGGGGTTTGTTGGAGGGATTTCTCTTGTCTAGTGCTTGGTGTTGGGCTTGTCTCTCTATTCCTCCCTTCCCGTTGGCCTTGCCCCATTCTTGAACTTTCCTCACACACCTGTCTTGTATTTCCTCATAATCACTTCTCCTATATTAGCCACTCCTTTTCCCTCTTCCTATTGCAAGATTGTTGTGCCTTGTGCCTCTTTCAAGCATTTTGCCTCATAGTATCTTAGTCCTGTTTTGCTTAGCCGAGTTTCGACCTGTCTGCCTGTTTTTTGGATCCTGTCTCTGCCTAATGCTTTGGCTACTATTGCTATTTTTGGACTGCCTTTTTGTGTACTGAACCCCGCTTGGTCTGACATTAAACTCTGTTAAGCATTTGTGTCTAACCTATTGGTGCCATTGAGCATGTCACCTTAGACCTCAAGAGCTTTTAGTTTGATTCTGATTTAGAAGCAGTGTGTCCACAATTTATTCATCAACCGATGTCAAAACCATTTAAAGATGTCAACCATGACTACTGATGTCGCAGACTGAACTTCCCCCCCTTAAAATTGGTGCATGTATCACTTGGGACCACAGCAGCACATCTGAGATGGACTCTCTACACCCAAAGGGATCAAAGGGTTTAATGTGATTATTAACCATCAGATAAGGTAAAACCTCTTAAATCATTCTAAAGTAAGTTTTAAGCAGAAACTAGGCCATTTTAAGCAGAAATGAGGCGATAATTATTGAGTTGTTACTGACACTCTGAAATGATGTCGGCACAGCAGCAGCTGGCGCTGTGACCGGTCCGCCGTCTTTTATTAGGAAATAATGCTGAATTTATGTAGAAATGATTGTTGTACAAAAGCTTCAGATATCTGTCGCTGAGATAGATGATGACTGGAGTGCAGTTTGAAGCAGAAACGAGGTGATAATTAGTGAATTGCTGGTGACACTCAGAAATGACACACACACAGTGAAGGCAGGGCGGACTGATTTTTAGGGGGGGACCGTTCAGTTGGCGACACCGGGACTCTGTTGTTGCGGGCAAGAAAAGAGAATCGTCTGCTGTTTAATTCATACAGTAGTTTTTTTTTCCTCATAATGTGTCATTTCCATGGGACAGCCCATGAAGGTTCTTTTGGGTGTACTGTGTGAGAATTTTTCCCATAGCCTCGTTTTTCTGTTGCAGGACAACTTAAGAGAACTTTCCCCCCGCCGTGCAGTGAGCGCTACAGGTGCTTGTTTTGTAGGGGAGACGGTTTTCCCCCTGCAAATTTTTTAACTTAGAACTCTCTGAAACACTATTGCCTGCATTTTGAGGGCAAAATTTTGTGAAGTAATATTAATATGTTGCATAACCAGACAATCAGGTAACAGCTAAAAAATGGTTTTAATAACACTAACTCAAATCGAGATTGGATCGAATCAAATAGAAATAATCGATTCTGAATCTTAAAAATCGGAATCAAATTGATTCTTGAAATTTGAATTGATACCCAGCCCTATTGTTGGCTCCTCCCACTTGCTCCATGGGAGGCAGATGCTCTAACTAGCAGTTCAAAACCCAGGCTCTGGGGCCTCATATACAAAGACTGCGTATGCACAAAAATGTGCCACATGACCATGTAAAATGACCATGGGAATGTGTGGTGTGCAAATATCGTGGCTGGTGTATGCATGTTTCTACAGCTATTGTTCCACTGCCGACATGTAGAGGTGATGCTGGTAACCATTAATAGTGTTAAACCGTGAAGTCATCAGAGTGATGTGCACACTAGAGACCCACTCATAAACAATTAGCACACACACGTTTGCAATTTTATGGGTGGATATAAAAGCATGCGCAAAGTGAGAAGGAAAATGGCATTAACAATGCTTGCATTAACGTTGTTAGAGGACCTTGAAATGGTGCAATCCAACGTGAGTGTGCATTCAGGGAACACAAGGATTTTCTTGCAAATGTTATAATTGGCTCTTGAGCCGATTTCCTTTACGCCAGTGCTACTGGAGTCTGGAGTTGCACGCAGAATTGTGACCGGCCCTGGAGCGCAATACCACGAGGAGACAGGCAGTTGTCTATGCCCACACAGGTGCTGACCATGCTGCACTTTCTGGCAACAGGGGCATTCCAGCCGCAGCTGGCCGATCGGTCAGGAATGTGCCAGTCAACCTTGAGCTGAGCCATGCCAGCTGTGTGGAACGCAATCATTCATGTCATTAAGGTACATCACATTCCAACATTAAAGCACAATTTGCAGTGAGAGCCGGTTTCTCTAATGTAATCACAGCTACTGACTGCACACAGATTGCTATAAAGGTGCCATCACATGATGAATTTGTTTTTGTTCAGGAAACAGGAAAACAGAAACAGGAAACATTTTCATTCTATCAATGTACAAACCGTATGTGATGAAGAAATGCACATCAGACTAGAGGCTGCCACAGTGCGCCATGGGGGGTTTCTTGGTAGTTTATTTGTGTATTTGTTCCAAATGAAAACCAGCGTGGGCACATCTGGGCATGTGCACATTCAAATATGTTTTTCATTTATTTTGTTTTGTGTTTTGCTGGTGAAACTAGAGCTACAGAACAAACCCCAACACTGACCAAAAGAGGCGGTACAATGAACTCCATTCCTGCACTCTAATAGTAGTGGATGAGGCAATCAGGACACGGCCAGTCGTGCAGAGATCAGCAGCTGGCATGGAGACACCTGGGCCAGCAGGGCCGGTGAAGCCACACTTTGGCACATGTGAATTTTATTGTGCATATGCCAGTTTCTGGCTTTTGCATACTCCATTTTTCAGTAGAAAAATCCACGCAGGTCTTTGTACATGAGGGCCCTGGTCCTGTGGCCAGAGAGTCCTTCTGGCTGTTGGGGAGTGAGGTTTACTGACTGCCCTTGCCCAGCGACTCCTCCTGGCCTCCCTCACACCTGGGTCCTCATGTACAAAGACTTGAGTGGATTTGAGGACATTATGTTGGCTCCGTCGATCCCATAAAATCATGGTTTCTAGGCCAGAGGTCAACCATCAAGTTGTTGAGTTGCAGCGCCTGGTGTGGCTGTACAGCCCGATGCGAGACTGGAATGGTCTGCTGCAGTTGCTGCAGCTGTAATCTGTTGGTTTGATGTCTATGGGAGTGGGTACTGGCTGGAGTCTCTGCTTTCGGCGGAACCTCCTCTCCCCCCACTGGGCCTTTCTCCTCTCTACTGCTTCCCTGATGATGGTTCTGGTGGTGGACTTCCAGGTGGCACGGTCTGCAGCTGCCGACTCCAGGTCCTTGGGGTTGAATCCACCTGCTCTC
The DNA here is from genome assembly GCF_902500255.1 of Thalassophryne amazonica. Classification (NCBI taxonomy): domain Eukaryota; kingdom Metazoa; phylum Chordata; class Actinopteri; order Batrachoidiformes; family Batrachoididae; genus Thalassophryne; species Thalassophryne amazonica. The sequence continues at coordinate 95,936,299 of NC_047112.1, read as the reverse complement.
AGGTCGCATTTGCAAACGTTTTTGAAGCGAAGGCCATGCTGTTGCTCTGGAGCCTGTGGCCAGCTCACCATACAATACATCCTTTGGGATGCAGCCATCCTCCATTCGCTTGACATGTCCGAGCCAGCGAAGGCGTGTCTGGGTCAGCATGGCAAACATGCTGGGCATCCCTGCCTTGGCGGAGTTGGTGATGCGGTCCTGTCAGGTGACGCCAAGCAGTGTTCTGAGGCTACGCTCTTGCCTGTGTTCTTGGCGGGAGTAGAGTGTCCATGCTTCACTTTCATAGAGGAGAGTGCTGAGCATACATGTCTGATACACCCTCATCTTGGTGTTGGTCATGAGCATGGTGTTGTCCCAGACTCTCTTTGTCAGGGGGCCATTGCTGTCAATGCCTTGCCAATACTCACGTTCAGCTTGGTGTCGAGGGAGAAGTTGCTGGAGATGATGGAGCCCAGGTAGGTGAATTGCTCCATCTCTTCCAAGTTGTGGTCAGTGATGAAAATGCAGGAATCGCTGCTAATGTCCTAGCCTATGACCTGGGTCTCTTTTAGGCTTATGGTAAGCCCAAACTCACTGCAAGCATCTGCAAAGCAAGTGATCAATCTCTGTAACGTTTCCTCGGTGTGGGTGGTGAGGGCGGCATCATCTGTGAATAGCATCTCCCTTATGAGCACCTTTTGCACCTTCGTCTTTGCTCACACACACGTCTTTGCACACGAGGTTGAAGAGGCCGCCATTGCTTCTGCTGTGAAGGAAGATGCCATCTTTGGACTGTTGGAAGGCATAGTGCAGCAGCAGGGAGAAGAACACGCTGAAGAGGGTCGGGGCGAGGACACACCCCTGCTTCACACCGCTCCTAATCAGGAAGGGGTCCGAGGATGAACCGTCATACTGAACAGTGTCCATGTTGTCATGGAAGGATGTAATCATCCTCAGGAGCTTTGGTGCAGAACAGTGAAGAGTTCTTCTGGACTGACCAGGTCGAACACCTTAAAAAGTTTTCCTCTGTTATTTTCCTTTTGAAATTTGTAATTTCAGTATGGTCAATTTTATCAACGAAAGAACTGAAAACTACAAAAGCCAGAAAATGATCACTGATGTCACTAATAAATAATCCCCCGTCAATATATTATCAATAAGTGTTGATGTGTTCTCAGTTATCCTAGTTGGATGGGTAATCACTGGATATATGCCCATACAAAACACAGAATTTATCAATTCAGTTCTATTTATTTGACCATGAGGATTTAAAAAGTCTACGTTGAAGCCTCCACAATCAAATAAAACCTTATTTTTTTATAATAAAGTTGTACATCTCAATCAGCTTTTCCACAAAAGATTTTTTATGTTTGATCCTGGTGCTCTGTAGACACAGCTTATAATTATGTTTTTGGATTTTTCGCATTGAATTTCCACAGTAACATATTCCATGATATTTTCCAAAGAAAAACACATTCTGAACAACTTCACAGCAATAAGTAGAACTAACAACATAAAGTACCACAACACCACCCTGTTTAGTCATCCTATTCATAGCAAAAAAATCATATCCCTCAAACTGGACATTCTCAGTGTGCTCATCTTTCAGCCACATCTCACAAATTGCAATATCTGAAAAATTTTTATTTGTATTTTTTAAAACAGTACTAAATTTTTGACGAGTTTATAGAAAGACTTCTGCTATTAAAGTGTATGATGAAGATTGCCCCATTTAATACAGAAAAATATTAAATTGTTCTTCAGAAAAATAATTGCAATGATGAGTAATATTTTTAAGAAAAAAAAATCCAGATCTACGAGGTCTGTGAGAAAAGTATCGTACCTTTTTATTTTTTCAAAAACTATATGGATTTGATTCATATGTTTTTACGTCAGCCAAGCTTGAACCTTCGTGCGCATGCGTGAGTTTTTCCACGCCTGTCGGTTGCGTCATTCGCCTGTGAGCACGCCTTGTGGGAGGAGTGGTCCAGCCCCCTCGTCGGATTTCATTGTCAGGAAATGGCGGAATGATTTGGGCTTTTTTTCCCATCAGAATTTTTTCAGAAACTGTTAGAGACAAGCAGCTGGAAACCATTCGAAAAATTTATCTGGCTTTCGGTGAAAATTTTACGGGCTTCACAGAGAATAAGGAATGTTACTACAGCTTTAAGGACGCCCCACAATGGCGCACGGCGCGCCGCGCTCCGAGCCGCCATCAAGAGGCAGAAAACACAACATAATTTCTAAACAGATCGCTGTGTGGAGCCGGGACCGTCGTGTGCTCTTTCTCTGGTTATCACAAGAGCTGGACGTCAGCCTTTTTCCGGCAGATTTCACTTTTAACAAGAGATTTTGTCATGGAAAGCCGCGCGGAGGCTTCGCGCGTCACGACCGATTCGCTGATTGAGCGAGACAAAGGAACACCTCCGTTTCGGAGTGTTAGAGGACAAGTTGGGACATGTCCAGCTCTCCACAATTTGTCTTATACTCACTGGGCTGGTAAGCATTGAAAGCTGAGGTAGGCTATATGATTATATTATATTCAATATTATGAAATCTGTGTTCAGTGTAATCAAAACTTTTTAGTAAATTGATAAGAATCAGCTGACATAATATATATATATATATATATATATATATATATATATATATATATATATATATATATATATATATATATATATATATATAAAATCCACAAACCAAAAATGAGGCTAAACAAAGTCTAGTTGCTAGATATAAATAATATATATATAAATATTGCAAAATTTGTCCCATAACGAAAGAAAGACAAAACAAAGCAACAATCATAACAGAAAACAGGCCAAATAAGCGAAAAAGAACCAAGTAATAATTGCTGACCTTCTTAAGAAGCAGTCACTTAAAATAATCTAAATCCGAGAGCTCTCTTATCATCATGATTTTTGCTTCCTCTGGAGATCCAATCAATTTAATCCACACTTTACAGTTCCTGGTCCAAGTTGTGTTATGTGTCGGACGCAGGACGAAGAACCGACCAGCGTTTGAAGGACCCAGTATGAAATAAGCAGAGCACGGTACAAAGGATAACAGAATTTAATGACATAACAGTGATGTGCTAAATTACAAATAAGTGCGCGGTCTGGCGTGGTGGATTAGCGGTGCGCTCCCAGCAGCACAAACGGTCCGGAGCCAGAAACAGTTCGGACCCAAGGACCCCGCCGACACCCCCCAGGTGGCCGCGACAAACCGAGTCTGTGAAAGAAGAAACCATCATGTGAGTCCACACTCCACACACAGAGAGACCACTCAAAGGTGTACATAAACAGCAAACACTTCCTGGCTTAATCACTAATCAGCTTCCCACCCTGCAGGCACGGAACACCCAGTTCACATTATCCACTGCAGTGGAAGCTGATTAAACGACTAACATAACAGCTCAATATAATAAGGTGTGAGGGACACCACATTTACTGACTGTACTAATGTTAGTCACAAAACCTACTGTACCTCAGGAAGTGTGCTGACGAGCGTGAGACCTCACCCCCTCCTCTTTCACAGACCATGCATCAAACCTGGTACGGTCTCTGCATCCATGATGATGAGATTGCTCTCTGGACAACGATCTCACCCGTCTGGTCACAAGGTCGAGTCTCTGGCAAATACACCACTTGTACTCCAGACTTAAATGCACCATGCCCCAATCCATGTAGTGCACCACAGCTGTGAGTCCTGACGAGCTGCACATGACCAGCCTCAGGTGATCAGGGTGAGGTCCTGATAACTCAGCCACACAGCCACTCAGTCCTGAACCGCAAGCCACCTGGAAGGAAAAACAAAAGACAGAACAGAAGACAGAAACAAAAGGCAGCCAGGCACCCCCAGCCATACAACAGTTGCTTGATTTTTTTTCTGTTTTCTTAGAACTCTGACTTGTCTTGCAATATCTGCATTTTTCTTTATCAAATGTTCTTTATTTTGAATCAAGATAAACAAGGATGGACATTTCAGCAAGACAGTGATCCCAAACACACAGACAAGGAAACTCTCAATTAGTTTCAGAGACTGAAAATAAAGCACCCAGAATGGCCCAGCCAATCACCTGACTTGAATCCAATAAAAATATATGGAAAGGATCAGAGTTCACAGAAGAGGTCCACAGAACCTTCAAGATTTGAAGACTATTTGTATGGAAGAATGGACCAAAATCACAACAAATATCAGTGTGTTCATCTGCTATATGCAAGGTTGGGTAGGATTACGTTGAAATGTAATCCAAAAATAATCAGATTACAAGTAATCCAAATGTATTCTTTCAAAGTAATCCTACCCAACCTTATTTAACTGAAATTTCTGATTTGATCCAAATTCTTCCACACCAGTGCTGGCTGTTTTATTGATTGATTGATTGATTGATTTTAGCAAAGAACTGATAACATCTCAGCGCTCTGAAGTTACTCAGCCATGATGCTGTCACTTTCACACTAAAAGTCTTTTGTCATGATGCTGGCCTCCTTACATAAAAAGGCTTTTATTGTGCAGTGACTTTGGTAACATGAACTATCTGAGATTTTATTTATTTTTCAGTAGCAGAGACCAACACAGTGCTACAGGTACCAACCATGGGGAGAGTAAAACATTTTCATCTGACTGCTGTTTTCAAAACTCAGTCTCATGGAACTTTATTTTCTTCATTCCCTGAAGAGTCGTTTCGCTTCATCCTGATATCAGAGTTGTGTCCAACATTATCACTGTTGCAGTGCACTGCAATCCCGCTATATATTTGAAAGTACTGTGGCCACTCCTTCAGTCCTGTGCAGGGGTGCCGAAAAGGGGAGCGTAAGGAGAAGGATTCTTGAGGCCCATGATTGACAGGGGCCCAGAGAGGCCCCCAATTGACTCTGTGCTAGCAGTTGCAGCTTTACACATTTCACTCACCGATGGCTGCAGCACAGAAGTAGAAAGCAGGGGTTCCCCCAAAAGGTGGGATTGCTCTTTGTGTCAGGGTTTTAATTTTTGGGTGTTGGGGGGGTGGATTCTGTGTAGCAGTGTAATAAAATAAATCAAATGTGTACAAGATATAGGAAATGCATCATAGTTGGTACATCTGAATTATGGAAAGCGGGTGCAGATGTTGTATGGCTGGGGGGCCTGGCTGCCTTTTTGTTTCTGTCTTTTGTTTTTCCTTCCAGGTGGCTTGCATTTGGGACTGAGTGGCTGTGTTGCTGAGGTTATCAGGACCTCACTCTGATCACCTGCGGCTCGTCAGGACTCACAGCTGAGGTGCATCTATATGGATTGGAACATGGTGGCATTTAAGACTGGAGTATACAGTGTGTATTTGCCAGAGACTCGACCTTGTGACCAGACGGGTGAGATCGTCGTCTCGGGAGCCATCTCATCATCAGTGGATGCAGAGAACGTCCAGGTTTGATGCACGGTCTGTGAAAGAGGAGGGGGTGAGGTCTCACGCTCGTCAGCACACTTCCTGAGGTACGTTAGATTTTGTGACTAACATTTATACAGTCAGTAAATGTGGTGTCCCTCACACCTTTTTATATTGAGCTGTATGTTAGTCATGTATCGGCTTCCACTGCAGTGGAGTTTTGTGAACTGGATGTTCCATGCCTGCAGGTTGGGAAGTTGATTAGTAATCAAGCCAGGAAGTATTTGCTGTTTGTACACCTTTAAGTGTTCTCTCTGTGTGTAGAGTGTGGACTCACATAATGGTTCCTTCTTTCACAGACTCGGTTTGTTGCGGCCACCTGGGGGGTGTCGGCGGGGTCCTTGGGTCCGAACAGCTTCTGGCTCCGGACCGTTAGCGCTGCTGGGAGCGCACCACGCCAGACCGCACTTTCTTTTGTTATTTTTTGTATCACTGTTATGTATTAAATTCATTTAGCCTTTGTACCGTGCTCTGCTTATTTCATACTGGGTCCTTCAAACGCTGGTCGGTTCTCCGAGCTGCGTCCGACACATAACAGCAGACTCCCTTTTGGATTTCTGGTGTCCACAATGTTGATTTTTGTCAAATGTTTTGTCTGACATTGTCT